>NC_056732.1:192622124-192712124 GCF_019279795.1 Protopterus annectens
ACAGTTACATAACAAGGCATAACTGACACTATCACAATCACACTGACAAACTGAACAGTCTGTATGGCAGGAGGCAGTAGGCTTGCATTTACCCAAAGTGGATTGTATGGTAATGTGCATCCAGATACTCTAAGGCAGCTTACCCCTGATACCCCCACATGTTGTAACAGCCCAGGTTAGTTATGGTGCATCCTCCCTAGACTCAAAAATACAGGGCCACATATCAATGTTACATACACTGGCCTCTGGAGTGCATAAGGGCACACATGTATTGTGTAGGTGAAGCCCACACATAAATGGCCCCAACTCCACAGTATATGTGGGGGACACAACAGTAGTGGACTGATGGCAGAAATGGCAGCATGACATACTTACAGCCCACTACAGAACAACCCCTGACAGCATGTCATATGTGCAAAGCCTGGTATGTAAGTGGAGTACAGAGGCTGGAACACAGGCCCATATGTGGAAAACTGTTGCCATACACTAAACAAGAGGCTGGAGTTACAGGATAGCCTGCAACATATCCTTAGTCAGGAATATGAAGTTAGAAACAGAAATGGGTGTAGCCATGTACTGATAGCACTCAACACACACACTGCCAGTGATATATCTGACACAAGACCTGTGTGGTGGACAGACAAAACATAACAGGCACACCTCTGGCCATCAAGAGGATAGGCCTACAGTTGAGCTATGCAGACAGACTGCATTCCAAGATAAACTAGTATGTACACCCAAACCCTGTAACAACAGTGCTATACAATGCATACAACAACTCTACTCCCACTCTGTCTGTAGTTCTGGAACCTCCTACAAATATGTAGCTGGCCTGAGTGTGCAGTTTCTCCTGTAAGAGGTATTGCTACCTGTTGTCTGTAACAAAGATGCCCACATACAGGAAGGATGTCCATCATACAGAAAAGGTAAAGGGACCACACCCACATGATGCATGGATTTATAGTAGTTGGTTGCCATGGCAGTGGTAACTGAAAGTTCTATACAGCATGCTGCATGCAGGTAGCAAGTGGAGAACACTGATTGGTGCAGAGGCCATCACCTGATCATGTGCATCACCTAAAAATTCCATGCTGCAATCTATGCAAAGCAGCTCATTCAATTTACTGGAGAGAGACTGAGAGAGAAAGGGAGAGAGAGTGTGCACGTATAAGAAAAAAAAAAGAAATAACAAACATTCTAGAAGAGTCTGCAGTCCTAGAACAGGTATGTGAAGTATATATGTATGTAATTGATCATAGTACTTGGTCCATAAAAATGAGATAGATGATGTGGAATGCTTTATATGTGCCTTCAGCTGTTGTTGCAATGATGCTCATCTGAACAATTGCTAAGGACAACAGAGTCTGTCCTTGTCGGTAGTGGGCCATACCCCTCAACCATGCAGAGCAGCACTGACTGATAAGATATAAGCCATAATAGTGTGTTTTGTGTAATGGGAAGTATGTATGTTACATGGCCAATAGCTGGTGGTGGAAGTAATGCCATTATGATGGATATGTGGGATCCACAGATCACCCCTTGCAGGATACTCAGGTTAATCTGTATTGTAACATGCAGGAATGCCATAGGTGTGCAATAGGGTTACCTGTAATTTGGTCCTACATACACCCACCTAATGTCAGGCTGTGTCCATATGTGGCACCTGTCTGTGTTGTAGCAAGGCAGAACAGTGCAGCTGTGCAGGAAGGTGTTGTGAGATTGTGGAACTGATGTCTGAATGTACCCCACATATAGGTATGCATATGTGTACATATATACACACATATATATATATATATATATATATATATATATATATATATATATAGATATATATATAGATATATATATACATGTATGTCCACAAATATACAGATACCCATGTGTAGACGGGTCTATATTAAATCACCGAACGCTTAAAAGAGAGAACGGTGATTGACTGACCCTATGTAAGTGAAAGCTTACAATGTCGAAGTGTCAGAACAGTGATTTTTTTCCCTTGGAAAAAAATCACTGTTCCAACAAAAATAAATAAATAAAAATGAATGTAAACATTACATTAAGTGGGGGGCTTCGCTCCCACACCCCCCTTTGGTATTTTTCGTCTTTTGCCTTTTAAGTTTGATCAAGATGCATTTGAATGAATGCATCTTCCATCTTCTAATATAGACCCTGTGTAGACATATATATGAGCACATATATAATCACATATATCTACACATATATAGATATATACCTATATGCACATGTCTACATATATACAAACACACACACAAACATAAATGTATATAAATACATGTCCCCTATATTACTACCACAGTGCTGCATGCTATGTGTGAGGAAACAGCACACATAGCAATACACACAGATATCTGCAGCTGTCAGTGTGTGCAACATGGACGGGTATGTCACATGTGAACCCCTTGCTGGGACCACATTGCCCTTGTCTGTGAAGTATGGAATGGGAATATGGAGAAGTATGGCAGGTATAGTTGTGGATGAGGTCAGGGTTGGTAGATACAGAGTACAGTCTACAGGGGTGGTATGTGACACATGTCGTGGGTAAACACCCTGGATGGTGTGTGTGGTCGGTGATGTAGATGCCTCATGGGCCCTAATATGGACACAGTGGGAACAAGCCTCCCACCCACTGCTACTCACAACAGCAGTCCACGTCCTGAAGGTGCCTGGCCTGGAGGCTGAGCAGGAGGAGCATTTTGGCCCTGTAAATGAGTACTGGGTGCCTCAGAGTGATGTAGCACATCCCACATGTGTCTGTGGAGCCCGTTATGGAACAGACCTTTAACCTGCCCTCAGGGGATAGGAACTTGTCTGTGTTTCCCCCGGGGGGGACAACATCCCCGAGTTGGTTCCACCTGATGGTATTGCTGGACCAGTACATGAGGAGGCCCCTGGGTGGGACACACATGTGATGTGGCTGGGTAACATGGGCAGATGGGTTTGGAGAAGTGGCTCTGCTGGGCAATAGTACATCTACATGCTATTGTGTCACTGTTATAGAACATATGTTGGTAGTAATAGTCTACACAATCCCAGAACATGTTCAACAGCATGCACAGATATCCACAATAACACAGAATGTCAGATGTGTAGCAATCACAAAGCAGCCATACCACAGGCATATATGGAACCATAGTGGCCCTGACAATGGCAAGCAGGTGAATAGTCTGTAACAGGCCAGCAATTATAGTGTCCACACAGTGAACATGGCTACAAACACATAGCACAAATTGTGGTACAATACAATATCTGTTCCACTGGTAGGTAAGATGTAGCCATACCTAATGAGTTGTGTGTACAGTTTGTTGTTGCTGATATGGTGGGGGTGTAACAGAGATGTGCATTAAGAACTGTGATAACCTTGCTGTATGAGTTGCTCAGACCTGTTTCCATCTTTATGTCTTTCAGGCAAGATGTCACATGCACGGCTACCATCTTATTCAGCTGCTGAAAATGAAGTAGCACTAACCTATTTAATCCAGCACTACCCTGTCCTGTTTGGCTGGGCCACCCATGATCAGCAGGATCAGACCACCCTCTGGAATGACCTAGTCCACAGGGTCAATGATGTCGGACTGCACAACCGCAGTTATGAGCAGGTCCGGCATCATTGTTCTGACTTGCTTCGCAGTGCCCGTCAGCGTGCTGCTGCAGTCCTGGGGGGATCACCTCACCATGGGGGGCATGCCATCCATCTCCCCCAACACATGTGGAGGAGTGCCTGGTCAGCCTTGTGGCACCTGCCCATCTTGGCACACACCAACCACCAGACACCTTTGTGGAGGTGGGTGCCACCCACACACTGACCGAGGACCGTGCAGGTCAGGCCACAGGGCACATCTGTAGACCACTGCTGTGTTTACAACTGCATTGGTACAGGTAGATCATGCATATCTGACATGTCATAGATATATTTTGTTGCTGCATAGTGGTGATAAACAGATGTCCATTATAGATACCTCTCAACCTCTTAGAGTAAGAAATCTGGACAAAGCCACAGAAAAAAGTGGTACAAATAGGGAAAATTTTGAAATATTGCTCTTACAAACTTAGAAAGTTGATAGAATAACAGGATTTGCATTAGCATGACTTTTCAGAAGGGTATGAAATCTAAAACTCAAAATGTCTGTCATTGTTTTCTAATTTCAATCTTTAATGATTTGCCAGAAAGCTGCAACTTTATGAAAAACGGATCAAAAATATAAGCCAAAAATCTGGACACTCTGTGAAAATCTGTACAGTTGAGAGGTATGTGTCCATATGTGGTAGTATTGTGGAAATGTACTGTTGATGTATTGTAATACTGCACCCAGCCTGTAGCACTGTCACAGTTGTGGCCACTGACTATGCATCTCTCACCCTCTTATGTAGGTCTCTCCAGGTTGCCACCAAGGCAGCAGCCTGTAGCTGGTGAGTATGATTTATGCAGATGCTTGCCAATACACTGGGCATGTAATGGCTATGGTATATGCCATGCACAAATCTAACACACCTACCCAGAATGCATGCTGTCCATGTGCACATATTGTTGCTGTGAAATGCATGGCATCACAGGGGTGACCATGATGGAGTATTGAAAGGGTATGTCAGACACCTGCATGATAACTAACATCCTGTTATTGTGGAATGTGTCCACAGGGAGTAAAATAATGGCGGGAGACATGGCCTACAGTAGGGACATGTTTGGAACAACACCTATATATAGTGCAACATCAGTCTATATACCTGTAGGACAATGGTAACTACTCTAGAGATACACTATGGCATAAGGCATTACAGTGGTCCACATTATCAGCTGGGACTAGGCTGTAACATGTGGTGTTCAGTGTATGGGATACTGCACAGTAACACACGTGTGTAGGGCTTACTCATCATACATCTGCAAAAAGGCTGAAGGAGGGGGAGGGGTGTCAGCATGACACACCACTGCACTGCAGCAGGGATCCTAAGGATGCTAAGAATGGCTGTATCTGCACATAGTCAAGTTCATGACCTGTGGCAGCCATAACCCTACCCCCAAAGCAATAGTGATGGCAGTGTGTGAACACCAACGGATGGCACATGAGTAGACTTTGCAATCATGCAGAATAGGGAGACATGTGTAGGGCAAACTGAACATACACTGGCAAATGCAGATAGCCCACACTGGTATACCCCTGCCAGGAGTAGTGACTGCTGTAGTACACACAACAAAAGGTGCGACAAACTATCATGAAAAAGGTGTGCACACATATGCCCACATGGTGTGTATGCATCGTGGTCAGCATCCACACACCTAACACATTCCCATAGACACTGCATGTGAAAGTACAGGACATATATCATATATCAGGTTCATGTACTTCTAAGATATGCAGTGATGTGATCCCATGGCAGATCAAGGATGGATGCATCATATCAATAAAGATGTGTACACCCCCCATAGCCATGGTATGCTCTGATGGTTGTCAGTGTAAGAGTATTGGATTGGTCATACATGGTGTGCTGAAGAAGTTGAGAGCTATGCATCAGACATTAGGCATTCACAAATGACATCTGTCCACTTATCATACCAGGTATGTGTTGCTTGAAAACATATGGGCCATGAGCATTAAAGCTGACATAACTGACACAGTAGTACACATTCAGCAATGGGCTGTACACCTGTGAGGTGTGGTGCACAGTACATGGCAGGGTGCAGAACAGGTGCACAGAAATACCATGTTCATGGGCGCAGTGGTATCCAGGGGAAGAGGCTCACCTAGTGACACAGCACATGCATCACACACATGTATAATGTTGCCAGTATGGATTGACTGTAGCTGCACTGCATGCTGTCTGGTACCATATGTTATGCATGTTGACAGTGGGGTAATAGGAGGACTGTGTGTACTAGCATTGTGCAACCTCACCTTTATGTGTGTGTGTGTGTGTGTGTGTGTGTGTGTGTGTGTGTGTGTGTGTGTGTGTGTGTGTGTGTGCGTGCATCCTGGTGGGTAGCTAGTTTGTCTGTATGGTCACTCAGGTGAAGTGGAGGAAGGTTGATGCATGTAGGATGCTTGTGTGCATGTGTACCTGTTTGTGTGGCTGGCCATGTATGCACATGTGTGATTGTGGGGTGTTCCTGCAGCAGTACCTCCCTCTGGGATCATGCAGTACATCTACATGGACTGCCACATTACACACTTTGAATACTTGTCATGTGTGTAATCACAGGACAGATGATAGTATAATATGGTCTGTAGCAATGAACAGGCATCGAGAGGGAAGGTAGACTCCAGGTACACTCTTAATATCACATTCAGCAGAGAGGTCAACTACAACCCACCATTGCAGCACTACAGATGCATTGGGGAAGTGCTAGTCAACACCAGGGGTGTATCCAGATATTACAGTTGTCACATGATAGGCTGAATAAGCAGCATATCTGGCACGTACTGAGCATTAAATACACATGACACACCAGTGTGTGATATTATGGATAGAACATAGTAGCCCACACATATAGGGGCCATACTCATGATGTCTGGACATACAGAAGGTGCATACTGAATGACAGCAGTGAGACCATGTAAAACCACTACAGACAGGTCAGGCAGGTAATGTAGTAACAAGTCTTGTGCTGTGACCACTTGTGTAGGCATTTAGAGGACTGATATGTTAATGAGTGGTATCAATGTATGTATGTTAACAAGTCTGATGGAGAATGGGGTACCACATGGACATATAAGTGGGACTGTCTGTAAAGCCACGGACAGGTAGGTATTATGGAGGTGTGAGCATGTGTGCATGTGTATGTGTGTGTGTGTGTGTGTGTGTGTGTGTGTGTGTGTGTGTGTGTGTGTGTGTGTGTGTGTGTGTGTACTATTAGGCAATGCTGTGAATGTTTTAAAGTGAATTTATTGTTTTACTCCACAGGTGGCGAAGTGGGTCAGGGTCCCTCCTGCATGCAATCTGATGTTGGTGTCCATACAGACACTGAAGATGATGATACTACTGTTGAGACACAGGTGGGGGTGTCAGGGGCCAACACTGCACCAACATTTGATATCCCCCTTTTAGCCACCCAAATCCCGCACACAGTTACATATCCCATCACCAATGGCCATAGTGTAGGGACAGCTGGCATTGGGTGGCAGTGCAGAGGAAAGTGTGGTAACCACCCCTACTGTCTCCAGTTGCACCAGGCATAGCTGGATGTCTGGCAGGGCACCACATAGGTGGTTGTCCCAGAGTGCTCGTGGTAGGGCTGCTGGGCATCATGCTCCTGGCAGAGGTGACATAGCTGGTGCAAGCAGGAGCATGTGTCAGGCTGTCATGGTGGCACAGGCATGTATGGAACATTACACCAGACAGGGTTTGGGGCTGCAGAGAGCTGCTCTCCCATCTGCAAGTGACAACACCCGTGAACTGGCTGGTGCCATCCATGCATTAACTGAGTTCATGGATATACGGTCTGTTGAGATGATAGCCCTCATCAACTGTGGTCTGTCCATCCTTGAATGTGTGGTGGGAATGCGGCAATGGCCGCGTGAATATAGGCCAGCAATACCAACATCTGGCAGTCAATGTGGATGTGCTAAGACACCAAAGGGCTCTTGTAGTGGCGGTACCAGCCCTGGCAGTGTGGGGGGTGCTGTCCACACCACACCACAGCAGGGCACATGCACGTGGTCCTGGCCAGTCCCAGGAGGGGCCTGGTACCAGTGGACATTTGTCATCAGCAGGTGAGAGTAGCACATCGAGGCCTGTACCTGGAAGTGCCCATGGAACCCTTAGCAGGCACAGTCCATGTGTCTGTAGCCGGAGGCAGTGAACTGCACACCCTGCCAGGTATGGTCTGCAGCTGTCTATAAACACCTGTGTAGGGCAGCCATATGGCAGAACTGTGTGCATGCATACCCACACACTATAGCACCACACCAAGCTCACTGCAGTACACCCCTCACCCACACACATGGTGTCAAATGTATGACCCGACCTTTGCCTCTGGCAAACCAACATCACACCCTGTACATATGATGATACCTGTGCCACATCCCTGTCATCCATACCATCAAATCAGGGACAGGCTAATATGGTTCTGATGCACAAGGTGACAGTACTACAGTGTACCACAGTACTGCAGTGTAACATGTTGTAAGGAGTAAAGTGTAATGCATATATGACAGGTAGGTAGTGTAGCCGTCCAGCAATGATGCATTATAGCTGTTAGTAACACTGGTTGGTTGTGATCTCTATAATGTTATCCATTTGTGTTGTAGGTGTACATGTGTCAGCACGAGGATGGTCTGCAGTCATATTCCACAATGGGGTATGGCACTGTGGTGACACCATGGCTGTGACATAACTGGGGTACAGTTGAGCATGTCACAGATTACTAAAACAGTCATTGCCTGTGCCACATGGACAGGTGACCCACTGAGGTGTGTATACCCTGCAACCTGATTTAGACCCATTCACATACATGCACACTGTTACTTGACAGCACTGGGACTAGACCCCTACCTAGCTATGTAGTGATACTGAAGTGTGTGGCTTACATTGCACACATCACACAGTGTTTAGGATGATGTGTGTCCTAAGTTACATGTTACATGCAGAACATTCCCAGATATGTACAGTATACTAATGGGGTATGTAATGGGTGTATATGGACAATATGTAGTGTGAAATACCTTCATATACACATTAACAGACACATAACAGGCAGGCACACATCCGAGATACCAGGGCCTATCATTGCTAACTAACTTGACCGTGTGTCCAATGTGTTACAGGTAGGCTGCACACAGCACATGCATAACTGGCTTGGATTGTGGTATCAGTTAACTGTATGCTTGATGGTGACATTGGTAACCATAACGTGGTACATGGGACTTATACCGGGTGTACCTTGGTTTAATGACAGTGTACACAAAACCCACATCCCCCAGTGGATATTGTACTCCCTGAAACCCATGATGACACTCTGCCATACCCACCATCACACATTGGCCACGACTGTGATACAACCCATAGTATACCCCAACAGTGGTACTATAGGGATATGCATCTCATGCACATTCCACACACATAGTAGGGTGTTGCATTGTCATGCCTCACCTATGGGCAGCAACAACACTATCTGTACTACTGTGTGGCAATGGGTATTGTAATAGGAGTATGTGGCCTCAGAATGCTGTACCCTACAGATGTACGGACATGCACAACTACACACACATGCCAGAACACATTGGGTATCCCATGCCTATGAACCCATTTGTAAAACGCTGTTGTGCTGGTACTGCAAGGCTCATGTAGCTGGTATGGGGAGGAGCTTAACAGGTTACATGTAATGTCTCATACAGCAGCAGCCACAACTGACTATGGCAATGGGTGTTGCATTGGTTGTGAAGGTTCTCATGGAATTCCCAAGTACAGGTGTGCTAACACACAGGCACTGCTATACTCAGTCATGCACATGTACACACATGTCAGTACAGGGGTGCATCACTGCAGGTGGTCATAGTTGTGTACCTAGCTATTGTCCAAGGGGAGATGGGTTGTGTAGGGGTTGTGTGTACAGTGGTATCCTGCCAGATGGCAGCAGGCAATCTATCAACAGATACTACTGTAGTGACCCTCAGGGTGAGAATGACATGTATCAGCCAATCCTACAGGTGCCTGCTGCACATGGCCACTGAGGTGATCAATTTGACATGTATGCAACATGCATTACAACACATGGTTAGTGTCTGTGACAGAGACCTGTACCTAAGCATGTCTGTTGACTGTGGTAGTGTAGTAGAGGTACCTGTAACATGTGGTGCATACAGGGTGACATCTGCTATATGTGCCAGTTTTTACACAGCTGGGCAGACATGTCAGTGTCAATCAAGCTTAGGTTGCCTGTAAATATCCCTGCTGGACACCTGCCATCTGTACATCTGTACAGGGGCTGACAGTCATCAGCTTGGCAAGTAGCTATGCAGTAGGACGAGTGTGTTGACAGATAGACGTTTGACAAAAATATGATGTATGCCATAACTACATGTCAGAAGCCATCACTAACATGTACTGTACAGATGGTAGTCTACAGTTGCATTCCACATGATGGATCATTGCCCAGTAAGGGGTATATACTGTGACACAGCTCACACACTAGGGATACAACAGGGAAGCCTCAGTGTCCAGCTATGCCTGCAGATGTGCCTGTTGTCAGTACTACATTTAGCCCTCTGCTATTGCCAGGGTAAGCACTGTAAACAGTAGTATTGCCATGATACACTACATGCCAGTGTGAAGGCATGTACCCTGGGCTACTACCCCTGTATGTAACACATTCACATGGATAACAGTGCTGCACAGGCATAATATACGTCTGTATCCCACACATGACACCACACCCCTTGCGACTGTAATGACAGCACATAGATGCATGTATTGTACATGGCATTACATACACATTACTGTTGTCATTACCCTGCTATATTATCAGACTGGGTGGTGTGACCGGGTTACCAGGGCTAAGCCATGCTTAGCAAGTATCAACATTGCTGCAATATAACAGCTGAGCTGATTTGCGCACTGGTAAGCAAAGTCTAGACTGTGTAAGCACCCATATGTTTACCCATAGCTTAGCACTGCTTAGCTTTGCACAAATCTGCTTAAAGCTGCTCAAAACTGCCTTAACCACTCTGTATCTGGCAGCCCTTGTTTTGCCAAGCAACAAAATGACTAGCCCTTGAACCCAGTACCCTGTACACTAAAGTCACAACACTTAACCACTACACCATGACCACTGTGAAGACAGCTGTTGTTTTACTAATATAGCTGTGAATATATATACTGAGTATTATTGAACAATTGCCTTTACTTCCTAAATTGTGTAGTCCTTGTTATTAATATGACTGTTGCATCACATATGTTGTTTTATCATAATGTACACATAGCAGATACATACAGTGAGATACATCTGGACTGGAAGGGTATACACAACCTTGAGGTTTACACATGACAGGAATATGGTTATATACATATAAAAGGTCTATATATGTCTACATGTACATACACATGTATACTCATACATATGTCTGTATACACATCTGTATAGTGCAACATATATATGGCCATGTGTACATCTCTTTGTATGTACATATATATATATATATATATATATATATATATATATATATATATATATATATATATATATATATATATATATATATATATATATATATATATATATATATATATATATATGTGTGTGTATGCACATCCTATATGTACATATATGCCTATTTATGTGGGTATATATGTAGTTAACTATAACTATATGTGCATACATATCTAGTCTGATATACCTATTACTGTCAATATATATGTTGATATCCATACATATATGTGCATATGTATCTCTATCTATATATGTGTAGACATATATTGCTCTGTATATGTATATATCTTAGTGTTTATATGTGTGTGTGTGTGTGTGTGTGTGTGTGTGTGTGTGTGTGTGTGTGTGTGTGTGTGTGTGTGTGTGTATGTGTATATATATATATATATATATATATATATATATATATATATATATATATATATATGTGTGTGTGTGTGTACATATACAAATCCATCTATGTATGTCGATATGTATAAGTGTATATATATCTATATAGATATATGGATAATTATATATACATATATGTTCACCATATGTCCTGAACATGGAGTGGAGCCCTACATCAGCCCCAATAGTCCCAACCTCTTAGTGCAAGGGGATGTCAGGTATGTATTGCAGGTATATTTGTAGACTATTGCTACTGTAATTGTGATTGTCTTCACAGACATGGTATGTGTGGGAGGTCATATATATGCTTTTAACATGTGCACCGTTGGCTACTGACAGACTTCCTAAGGACATCATAGTATAGTACCACTGCTAGCACAGTAATGCTCCTGTGGACTACATCAGAGATATGGCCAATATAGGTGGACAGTCTGACACACTCTGGTCAGTCCAGAGGTATACATAGAACCCTTTAGTGCAGGACACGTGGACAAAGCCAAACAATGTAGATGTTATCAGTCATGTAGATGGGTATATCACGTAAATACTGGTATACATTTGCTCCCATAGGTTAGTAATTCATACACCCCTGTCTGTCCTGACAAATAATCGCTGGTACAGAGGTGCCATGGCCACATACTACCCACCAGTTAGTGACATACATCTGTACAGCATCCCACTGCTTTCTCTGACATACATGACTGTTATGGTGGCCCAGCAGCAGTACATCTGGCAAGTATCTGGACATGACATCTCACTGGGTAAGTACACTAAGCTGCTAAGCATGTAACAAAGCACTGTGCAGGCTACGGGCAGACTGCCTCAACACTGGCCTACATTTCCTATGGGGGAATACTCATGTACCTGCATATATAGTAGGCTCTACAGGCATGTCACAGCACAGAGTAACAGACACCTATGTGAAAGTGCATAACCGCAACCAATGAGAACACAGCCACATATGGTAAGCTAGCGTAATATTACAGTATATGGACTATCTGATCAAAACCATCCTCATATGTGCCACTCACACACCAACCCTTCATATACTGGGCCACTACACAGTGTGGTCTGATGCCTGTCTGTGGTATGGGACATGTGTGTGTTTAGCTCTACAAACATGTAAGCCGATAGGGTAATATACAGTGGTGCAGCATGTAAAACAGATAGAAGAAGACCAAGAACAATGACATCTACCACAGTCTGCACACAGGCCAAGGTACATATTCACGATACACACAGTCGACAATCACCATAAGTACACAGATCTCAGTACTGTACACACAACCACAGGATGTCCAGGATATGTCCTCAAATATAACCCCTACTATGCATAACATCTGTAGCAGTCTGATATCTCACTGGCTTGTTATCAGATATGATGTCAATAAATATGGTGTACTGAACATATGCACCACTTATTGCATGACATATGTACAAAGGTTGACAGAGTTGAGGCTGGAGGAACAAACACAGGGCCAATACTGACATGTTGCTGTGATAACCTCATACATTTACTGCTGTAACAGGGTTTGTTGCAACATATGTCCTATGAGGGATATGAAGTCAGTAACTCTTATGGCTGTCACCATCTACTGACTGCAGTCCTCACTCTACCTTCTGCAGTTCACAGATAGGTGCTCTGTGGGTAACAAGAAAAATAAGGCACCACACACTGCCCATTCTGCAGATGACCCTGCAGATGGGGATTCCTCATAAACATAGCACTGACATGACATTTATTTATTTATTTTTTATTTTATTTTACATTTGTATACTGGGCTGGTCTAACTGGATATATTTCCATTTTCAGTAGAGGCCTGGAGAGAAAAGTTCCAACATAGCACAAACTGTAATATGCAATTGTATAACAAAAAAGTAACAAAAAAGTAAAAGGTATATACAATCAAAAGAAGGCATACTCAAAATAAAAATACTAAGTAGGTGAATAATATAACAGTCATGTGATTGTTTGATAAGAGAGATACACTAAAGTTCATTGTTAGTTAACATAAACACTTGTGGTTATAAGTTTTAAGAGACCAGATTTTAGCATACAGAGGGGTATATAGAGTAAGATGTAGAACCATAGGCAGTATGAAGAAAAAAAGGAAAGGTGGTTAATTAATCAGGGTTAGTGCAGGGACATAACCAGTGTGATTTTAGGTGAATTTTGAGTTTTTGCTTAAAGAGGGACAGTGACGGAAGTAGAGTTAGATTAGTAGGTAGAAGGTTCCACTGTTTCCCAGCAGTATTGGAGAAGAGGCTGTCGCCTGACAAGTTATTGGACTTACTTATGCTAGCAAGTAGTATACCTGAAGAGCGTAGAGAAATCAGATTGTTATAAGGGATAATGAGGTTAGCGAGAATTGGAGTATTATTTGGTTGGTAAAAGATTTTATGAGCAATGGTGAGTTGGGAAAAAGTTAGCATGTTAGGGAGTTCAAGCCAGTCAAGCTGCTTTAGATTCAGATAGTGGTGTGTTTGAAATGCATTGCCAGTGGAAAATCTGGCAATATTGTTATAGGAGTTCGATAGTTTGAGAAGATTATTTTTTTTAGATTAGTATAAATAGGAGAAGCATAGAGAAGAGTTGAGATTAAGTGAGAGTGGGCAATGGTAGTTCTAGCTAAAGGAGTTAGGAAGGGTTTGATTCTGTATAAGGAGCCAATTTTTCTGTTCACTGCTTGAATTGTGTTATTTATATGCATATCAAAGCTAAGGTTGTTATCAATTGTGACTCCTAATAGTTTGGTAGTGTGGTCGGGAGAGATGAGGGTACCGTTGTTAGATATAATAGAGAAATCAATAGGAGAGGACCTACTGGTAGGTGTGAAGAGTTGAAGCTTGTTTTTTTTTTTGGCGATCAAAAGAAGGCAGCATTTTAGGAACCAGTCTTCTACTAAGTTGAATACTTTTTGAGTTAGATAGAGGAGTTCAGATGTGGAGTTAGCAGAACATATAAGTGTGGAATCATCGGCATATTGAATGCAGGTAGCTTCAGGGACTGCTATGTGAAGGTTGTTGATGCTATGAAATGGCCTAAAGCCATGCTGGTGTGTAGCCAGAATATTGTGTTTAGTTAGGTGGTTGAGTAACTGATGGTGAATGCATTTTTCCATGACTTTAGTGAAGGGTGATAGGAGAGCTATTGGTCTGTAATTAGAGTAGTCGTTGGATTTACCACCTTTATGTAGGGGGATGATGTGGGAGATTTTCCAGATGTCTGGAATGATTCCTTCATTAATGGTTCTATAAAGTAGGATGGATATGGGAAAGGCAATAACTTTAGCTGCTATTTGCAAATACTCAGAAGGTAACTGTTCAGCTGAAGGAGTACAAGGCTTAAGCTTTAGTAAGATTTTGTAGATGAAAGTGGTTGAGATAGGATGAAATCTAAAAGTTGGTAGAGATCCAGCTGTAGAAGAAGGGAGCCTCATGTTATCAGTGGAAAGCTGGCTAGCTAAGGATTGTATGGTCTCTGTGAAGTAGGTGTTGAAGTTGTTGGCTATTTGAAGTGGAGTGTTATGATCTGCATCATGAAGGGATGGTGTGCTAGACTGACCAGGTTTGAGGAGCCTATTGATGTTAGTCCAAAATTTCTGAGGATTCTTATGGTGTGTTTGTTGTAGCTTACTATAGTAGTTCTTTTTGTCAGAGAGTATAGCCTTTTTAGTTATGTTTCTCAGCTGTCTAAAGGTTTGTCATTCAGGGGAGGTTCCGTTAGTTCTCCAATTGTCCCAAGCTTTATTTCTAAGTAGTATTTTTTGTCTAGTCTCTTTTGTTAGCCAGGGGGCTGGTTTGGATTTTATTCTAATAGATCGTTTAAGTGCATGCACATCTAGGATTGCAAGAAATTTAGAGTTAAAATATTTAACAGCCTCATCTAGTGGGAGTATTTTTAGAGGTTTCCAGTCACAAGCTTTAAGTTAATTTTGAAAAGTACAGGGTTAAAGTGTTTCTTTGTTCGTGATATCCTATAGGCTGGAGTGTTAGAGATGTCATTCTTTTGTCTTATTATATAAGTTAGCATATGATCACTTAGATCATCTGGCAAGGTTCCTACATTATAAGTATGTGGGTCTTTATAAGTATCCAGTCTAAGGTGCTCTCTTTTTTGGTTGGTTTGTTGATTCTGGTCGTTAAGTTGATAGTTTGAATAAAACCATGGAGATTAATATGTGTGGAAGGGTTAATGGTATTAATGGTTTTCCAGTCAGTGTTAAAGTCACCTAGTATTATTGTTTCTTGAGGGTAAGTTGAGGACACCCAGCTAAGAATATTTTCTATTATAGTGCTGTTATTACCGGGGGGTAGGTAGATACAGATCACATAGAGGGATTTGTTAGGGTTGATTTGAAGTTTGGAGATTAGGACTTCAGCCTTATTGTGCAAGGGTGGGTTTTCAGTTATAGAAGAGATCTGTAGTTCATTTTTGTAGAGGAGTGCGACTCCCCCACCCTTACGTTTTAAGCAGTCTTGTCTTAATATGTTATAGCCAGGATGGATAATTTCATTAACCTTAGTTCCTGGTTTTAAAACATGTAGGACAGCCATATCCATACACACCCTGTTAAACCAACATTACTCCAAATGCAGTATAGCAGCACTTACAGTCTGTAGTCAAGTCAGGCACATTCAAATCCTGTGTGTTGGCCTGTTTCCACTGTGTATGTTGTTAAAGGTAAATCCCCAATCTATCTGTGATGCTGTTTGCCAAACAACAGATTTAGTTTCTGCTCACAGTGAATGAAAAGGTCCAACACCAACATGATGTTCCTAGATATTGGAGCATGTTTCCATGCAATTGGGTATGGGAATGTTACCACAGCTGTTCCACATGCAATCAGCTAGAGGAGGGCTGCAATTCGTGCAGAGGCCATCAGCTGATGATGAGCATCACTTAAAATACACATGCTGCTGCATAAGCAAAGCAGGTGTAAGTCTCCACATCCACCAGAGAGGGAGTGAGAGAGGCAGACAGAGGCAAAGATAAGTCATGGAAGGGTGGGAGAGTAAAATTTAAGCAAGTTTATGTCACACACCTACCAGTACAGGGTATCAAACCACTGACTGACTATGTATTGCTCTCACATGTCTATGCAGTTATTGGATGCGCCACATAGGTTACATGCTGAGGAGCCCTGCAAATGTATATGTGATGGTGAGTGACATCTGCAACAATGATACGTTAGCTATACGGTAGGTGTAGTACACATGCCTGTCCGCATGAACAGGTGTCAGCATCAACACAGCCACACTCTCACAGGGACCCACACATATTGACACACTTGGCAGGGTCAGGAATATAACTCATCACTACTTAGACTGCCACAACACAGTACTGTGCAGGTATCACATGCACCACAGGGGTTATACAGACGTTATATGGACAAAGGGTATGTGGAGGTGTCTGACATCAGACAGCATGCTTCAGTATGCCAATGGGGGTTGTAGTGAGTGTGAATTTGGTCACAGGCATCATACACCACACCACAACGACAAACCAAAAAACCAAAAAACTAAGTAAAAGACAAAAATGGCGATGAACAGACTGAGCGATATAACAAAAATAAAATCAAAAACAGTTTTATTAGTGCTTTCAGAGTGGTCTGTGCCTCTCCTTCTTCAGACAAAGTACAAAACAATTAACCAACTTTTTATAAGAGAAGAAATACACTTAATCATTCAATTAGGTAGTTAATTGCATTTTGCAATTCTATAAAGGGAAAAATACAAATCCCATATCTAAATGTATATAAAGCAGTGATAAAACATGTCAGCAACAGATTTCAATAAAAAAATTGGCCGAATCGCCTATATAAAATATATAATGCATATCATTATTATAAAATTGAATGCTTAAGCAGTCCTGTTTATAAGTGGCTCGTTATACTAAAGTTAAAAGAGCCATTAGCTAGATCATATAGATGGACCAGCTCAGGTAGTTAGCACTATGTTAAGCCAGAAATTTATGTATGCCTATAATTAAAATAAAGTAAAATAAAATGTCACTTTTAAAGGTACCCTATTAAAAGGTACACATAGATGTTTATGATACATCTAAGAAATTACTTGCTGATAAGTAATAATAGCTTACATGCTATTCACTATCATTCAAATAATGAAACATTAATATACTAGTTTCTATTAAAACACAAATTTATATACTAAGTAAAAAAACAATGCTTCAGTTCAAAACAGAAAAAGCTACCTTCTCAGGGCAAGGTATTTAAGAATACATCTTATAGAGACATATTCATTAAGCCCTGGAAAAGTGTGGTCCGCTGTTCTAATTTGCCAAAAACCTCTTCCATTTCTAATTGTAATTGCCAAGTCCACCTCTTTGGTCAATTCCTATTTGTTTTAATATAGCAAATTTAAACCTATCATACACCACACACACAGACACAGGGTACTAGTACTGACATGCATGGGTGCATTGCTTCATGGATGTGTAGTGGTCAGTAGTGCGAGACGGCTATTCAAGGCTAGGTGATGTTTATACCTTGGCATCAGGCCACATGACAATGGTCTGCAGTGTGGCTCCGGGGTGTATTGTCTGGATTTGCCCACACAGGTGGGTATTGTATTCACCATCCAGTCACCTGGGTAACTATTGTGTGTGGCCATTGCTGTGCATTGCTTGCCATGTATGTGTTCCTTAGTGCATGACATGGATGGTGTCTGGGATGAGCATACACCCCAAATGCATGTACAGTGACATGAGGAACTGTATCTGGGGTGTCTGGCCCATGTTGTGTACACATATTGTTATCATCAGATGTGCTAGTCCTGGCCTCATGTGGCGGGAACTGTTAATGGACAGCAAGTTGACCCTGCACCTACATTGATAGCATGATACCATTATTCCCTGGTGTCAGTGGCATCTGTCCATACAGGGCATGTGTTTCAGGCATGGTATGTTCTTTGTGGGCCACATTTCATGGCACCACAGGTGTTGCAGGTGTCCAGTGCTGAACATTGAGAAGGTGCACTGTCTGCATGTACGTAACTATTGGACTGATGGACAGGGTGCCATGCCCTCTGTAGTCTACTGCAATCACACCATGGTTACTATCAATGGGCAATATGCAGAGTACTACCAACATAGCTGTTGTTGCCTAGGCAAGTGTGTGTGTGTCTGTATGAGACATGGTTTGAAAGTGTTCTCTGGGTAATACAAGGGTTGCTAACTTTGTTCACCTGGCTTTGATGTCACATGTAGGGGTATGGATTTGCACCCCAGCCTCTCAACTATTTCACATCTGTTATCCCTGTATAGTGGACATTGTGACATATACTAGGGCCACCATATAAGAAATTTGCAAAAGCCACTCCGCAATAAGTCCAGCTGTTACACACTCACAGCCACCTCCACACAGGATACAAATGACAAACCCATACACACACACACACACACACACACACACACACACACACACACACACACACACACACACACACACACACACACACACCTGCCAAGTGGGGGAATAGAGCCCCTACCAGAGTTCTATATCACACTACAGCATTAAACTGTTATAGGATGCACCACAGGGATGACTGGCATACATTTTCCCCAATGGTGTATTTCACAGTGAATAACATCAGCAGGCTTGCCAATTTTGATTTGTAGTGAGTGTGAGTAGCCTAAAAAGCATTGCTCTCTACAGAGACACACACACAGTTAACATGTCTGGGATTAGGACTCCTACCTAACTAGTTTATCACACTACAGCAGCACGCACTTATGAGACAGGCCACTGAGATTATTGGGCTACAGCTTTCCGAAAAGTGCATTTCACAGTGAATGACATCAGCAGCCTTGCCAAAGTAGGGCATTTGAATTGTAGTGAGTGTGTCTAGCCTAAAAAAGCATTGCTCTCTACACAGACAAAGTCACACACACTTGCCATGTCTGGGATTAGAACTTCTACCTAATTAGTTTATCACACTAAAGCAGTACACAGTTTTAGGATGCGCCATGAAGATTACTTGGCTACATTTTTCCAAAAGGTGCATTTCACAGTGAATTACATCAGCAGGATTGCCAAAGTAGGGCATTTGAATTGTAGTGAGTGTGACTAGCCTAAAAAGCATTGCTCTCTACACAGACAGAAAAGCACACACTTGCCATATATGGAATTAGAACTCCTAGTTAACTAGTTTACCACATTACAGCAGTACTCAGTTATAGGATGCGCCACCAAGATTACTGGGCTGCAGTTTTCCAAAAGGTGTATTTTACAGTAAATGACATCAGCAGCCTTGCCAAAGTAGGGCATTTGAATTGTAGTGAGTGTGACTAGCCTAGAAAGCATTACTCTCTACACAGTGACACACCAACACACACAGTTGCCATGTCTGGGATTAGAACTCCTACTTAACTAATTTATCATACTACAGCAGTACACAGTTATAGAATGCGCAACGGAGATTACTGGGCTACAATTTCCCCAAAGGTGTATTTCAAAGTGGATGACCTCAGCAGGCTTGTCATAGTACAGCTATGGGGAGGGCAGTGTGTGCACATGGGCCATAACCCATTCATCTAGAGGTTGACACACCACATGCGGGCACATGCAGGGTTATATTCCACAGGTACCTGTATACAGCTTCTAGATGACTACTTCCTTGTACAGTCATGTTGTAGAGCTAGCACTTGCATCACATAGTCTGTAATGCTGATGGATGCTGGAGGCTAATGTCTACAGTGAATGACATTTAGACCTCATGTGGTTGGAGCCATTTGGCTGTGTGCTGGGTGGGACAGGCCTCATAATGGATGGCTCCTTGTCACAGTCACTCTCTTAAACATATCTACTTATGTCTACATTTGGCTTATTATAGTGTGTTGTCCTTGGATATATGTCTGTATTCCTATCCACTGTGTGTGCAAAGCATGACTGGTGCATACTGAGGAGTGTCTGCACTAACATCTGCAACTGCCAGATATGTATGGTCCACTGTTCTTTGCAGACATGGGCTTCATTTGTTTAAGTGTGTGAGCATGCCCAGTATGACCTTTCAGTATGTTGTTGTCTGACATTGCCTTCTGCCCAGTATGACCTTTCAGTATGTTGTTGTCTGACATTGCCTTCATTTTTCTAAGTGTGTGAGCATGCCCAGTATGCCCTTCTGTATTGAATGCATGGATCGATTCCAGATAGTTTGTACTCCAGTGCAGACCTTTGTGTTGTACACCTACAGGTAGCAAACTGTTTCTGCAGGGTATCCGTCGATCATTTGGCAATATGGAGACAAAGTGTGCAGGGGGATAGTGTGTACTGTAAGTGACTGTGTCTGTGCTGCTTCAGTTGCATGGTACTGCTGTTAGCAGAGATATTCAGACATCTGTACTGTTATACACTGTGATTTTTTCTGTCCTTATGTACTGTCAGGTGGACATTCCTGCTCACAGTGATGTCTTGGGGGACAAGGGTGACTGCAGCAGTGTGTGGTATTGTGGGCAGATGCCTACATATTCATGGTAAGTTATGCCATTCTGGAGGGGGAGCTGCAGACACTTGCTGCTGGGTCTGTGTATTTGGTTCAGCACCTTGGTACAGCGCTGGCAAAGGATCCCATACTTGTGCATCCATCGACATGTCGGTATGGCCTTATATTACTCTGGCAATACCTCACAGCTGTACAGATTCGCACAGGTTACCCAGAGGCAGGGGCCATGAGTCAGGACATTACCCCTATTGTGGTGTACAGGCAGGTATGTAGCCCCCTATTTATGTGTTTGCAGCCAGGGATAGGGATATATAGGGAAAGTGTGCTTTGTGTCGGACCTTGCACATTCTATGCTGCTCATGCTCCCATCCCCCTCTCTGTTATTCTATCCTCTTCCATACATTATGCATACATTCTCTGATACTTTCCCTAAGGTTATCACCCCATCAGAGCTGTGTGTTGGTGTTGGTCCACAGTTCATGCAGTGGGATATGCTGGACATGTTACTGTGGTTTGTCCACATGGCCTTGCATATGGCTTATGTGGAGTGTGTTATGCTGTTATTTGGGTGTCCATGCCATTCCATGCATTGGCAGTACATGTGAGACACAGGCTCTTGGCAGGGGCCTGTGGGCCATTAGGTGTTGATGCAGGCCAGATGTGGCAGGCAGTTGCATTCTGTCATTCCTACCATCTCAGACCACCATACAGTATATTCCCCTGGGGTGACAGGGTAGGTTTGCTAGGTATTCATGCCAATATCTTCTATCAGTCTTGTTCAGGTGGTGTGGATGCTGGCAGGGCACTACCTACGGCTAGCGGTTCAACTGCATGGGACCCCTGCACTGCATGCTGCATTCATTCGCTATTGCCATATACAGGTGGGGTCATATTGTACCCATTCCCCACAGAAGGGATATGACCAGAGAGGTACCTGTGGGTGGTGTTTGCGTGAGCTGGGAGCATGTGTGCTATGGACACTACTTGCATCTGACACACAGATATGCTCTGGACATTCCAGTTATGCTGGCATGTGCAGGTACAGCAGCTGTTTCCCAATACATCAGTCCTACCTCCTTTGTGATCTGCAAGTGTTCGGGCAAACAACACCGGTATCCCCTACTACACGACCAGATAATGTGATGCATACCTGGATGTACAATTCCAAGGATGTTGCCATTTCACAGTGACACAATATATACTGTATGTCTGGGGTACTTTACCCTGTGTACTGCTAGTATATCTGTCCCAACAGCCATGCCATGTCAGTCTTTCAGATGGTGACACATATTACCACCATACATTTACAATGGCTTACTACTAGCTTGTGTTATACTGGTGGGTATTGTCTTTGGCACTGCAGTTGTAAGGACTTGTCCCTGTCATCAGCAATAGTGGGCAATGGCCACCAGGTCTTACCTCAACATGCATACATACTGATCACTCTCACGCAATATGAAACACACACCAACCTAACACACATATACCTGGATATTGTGCAGATACTACAACCTATCCTGATACCTTGGCCACCTCTGTGCATCTGTGTTCGACTGGTATTGTACCTACACATACATGTTTCTACATTTCTACATAGGGTTGTGGGGGGCACACCTGACTGTTATGTGTGTGTACATTGGATTGGGGGGACACACCAGACCATTACTACATTTCTAAATAGGTTTGGGGGGCACACTTTACTGTTAATACATTTCTAAGTAGGGTGGGGGGAGCACATATGAATGTTTGTACATTCCTACACAGGATTGTGGGAGGGGGGCACACTTGTCTGTTACTACATTTCTACGCAGGATTGGGGGAGGGGGCACAGCTGTCTTTTTCTACATTTCTACACAGTGTTTGGGAGGGGGCACACCTGACTGTTGCTATATTTCTATGCTGGATTGGGGAAGGGGCACACCTGACTGTTTCTACATGTCTACAAAGGAATGGGGGGGGGCACACTTGACTTTTACTACATTTCTACATAGGATTGTGGGGGGACACACCTGACTATTTCTACATTTCTTCACAGGATTGGGGGGCACACCTGACTGTTTCTACCTTTCTACACAGGATTGGGGGGGGCATACCTGATGGTTACTACATTTCTACACAGGATTGGGGGGCACACCTGACTGTTACTACATTTCTACACAGGATTGGTGGAGGCACACCTGACACTTGTACACATTTGCTGTGACTGTACTGGTATGTCAGATACTCCATTTCATTCTGTATTCTAACCTATCATGCTGACTAGAGGCATATCAGTGTACTACAGGTCTTAGCTTTTATTGACCTACATATTAGTTTATGACTTCCTACCCTTCAGAACTAGCATCCCACTGCCTGACCTGTTGTAGTCTGTCTGTGTAGGCCAGGGAGTTACCCATAGGCATCATTCAGAGGCCATAGCACAGCCTTTGTTTGTGTTTGTCTATACCTGTCCTGCTGGCTGAGACTGTTGTTGGGCATGTGAAGCTCCCTGACTGGCATGTGTGAGTCATATGGACACACATGTGGCCCAGCACATTTCCTGCAGTGGGTTTTGTCACCCTGTGTAGTACTGGCTACTATGGTGACACTGGTATTTGTTACAGATCTCATGGTGCCACTATAGGTGTCTACTATCCGCTGGCATACAATTCAGCCACCTGATTCCCTTGCATGCTCACACCCATACCATAGATACAGGTAACAACACATTCTATTCCACTCAGCAATTGGTAGGTTGAGTGACTTACCTTGTGGGTGTCCCAGTATTGAGGGTGGTGCTGCAGGGTTGCCTATGTCAGATGCACATAGTACACTCCCTACACATGGTTGAGCATAGGTAGTGCCATGTTTGGCATCCCTTTTACTGTATGTGCGAGTCAGAGAGAGGTGTCATTCCATTGGTCCCTCCCGTTTCAGTGTATGGGCTATGCATTGCATCTTTGCCAAGGCCAGGGCATATTGGGCATGCCTCCTTCTGCCTACTGGGGCAGGCTCAGGTTGTTGTTCCTCTGAGTCACTCTGTACCTGTGGCCTTGGCAATGATGGGGGCTGTGTGACCCTGCCCCGTGCTGTTCCTGCTGCAGCTGTTTCCACAGGATCATATTGTGTAGCATGGCACATACGATGACAATTTGGGTACATGTAGCTGGTGAATACAGCAAGGCTTCACCGGATGTGTCCAGGCACTGGAACTGTAACTTGAGCATCCCAAACACACGCTCTGTTATAATTCTGGTTTGTGTGTGTACCTCATTATGCAGTCCTTGTTCGGATGTGTGTGCATTTCTGATGGGTGTCATCAGCCACGGCTCCAATGCGTAACCAGCATCCCCCACTAGGTGACCGTAAGGGATGTCCCAATTGGCAAATCTCTGGTACAGCTGCATCAGATGCCAGATGTGGGAATCGTGATAGCTTCCATGGCAGCCAACACACACATTCATTATTATGCCTTGCGCATCGCACATGACCTGGCAGTTGATGGAGGGGAAGCCCTTGCGGTTGATGTAGACCCTACCCTGCTCACCGGGTGGTACTTTGATGCATATGTGCATGCAGTCTATAGCATCCACTACCTCAGGGTATTCTGCTATTTGGTGGAACAGTTGTCAATTGCTGGCCAACACCTCAACGATGTTGGGGAAATATACGTGCTCACTGGCATGTGCTGACATGGCATCCAGGAACTGGTAGAGTACCCTGGATGCTGATGCCTGTGAGATCCCCATCATATCCCCAGTTGGCCTTTGGAAGGTACCTGTAGCTAGTATTCTTAGGCCTACACATACCTTGGTATCCACTGGGATGGGTTCCCCTCTGTGAGCTCTGTGTGTCAGGCGTGGCTGGCACAGCTCAACAATTTGCTGTAAGAAGTCCCTGTCCACCCTATAGTGCTCCACTATCTCCAGCTCATGTAGCCCCTGGTAGGTTATCCTGGGTCTGTACACTCTTCGCTGTCTCCGCACTGTGGGTTGGTCAATAGCATTCACCTCCTCACCACTCTCTGCCTCTTCCACATGTTGTTGTATGATAGCTATTGCAGCCCCTATCATTTTGTTGTTTTGTTTGTTAAAACTTCCCGGCTTGTATACACTGGTGGTGTAGAGTATAGGAAAAACCAGAGGGAAAGGTGTTTGCATAGTTTATAGTAGTGTTCTGGGCTGGGCTGGTCTGCTGTCTGTTAATTGGCTAATTCTTATACATTTCACCTCCCAGCTATGCTAGTTCTCCTAGATTACCTTCCTACTGCTGTTTTCCCTTCCCATTGCCTTCCTGTTTAAGCCCGGGGGTGCGCCACTCAAACACAGTGCTCAAATGTGCACAGAGCTGCTATTTCCTGGTTTACTTTTTTTTTCTTTTAAAACCCGGTGCACGGCATGCACACCTGCTTAGGCAATGTAAAGAGTGCTAGGCAACCTCAGACACACCCCCTTGCTTAGCTGTGCTAAGCTTGGAGCAAACCTGAGCCACAGGGCTCCAATCCACTTACAGTATGCCTGACACACACCCCTATGATGTCAGCTAACTCCTAGGCTTGCTCCAAGCTATTCCTGCTCTTACACTGTTGGGAGCTGACTAGCATGCAGGGGGAATCTGGGATTCACTATCATTCCCCTTATTTGCATAGGATTGCCTGCTAATGCATAGTTACATGTCCCACACTGAGCCTCCCCCCTTAGCAACCACTGTTCATTGGCCATGTTGTCTTCTGCCTGCCATTGAGTATAATGGCAGAATAGTGATTTTAGTTAGAATGCTTAATTTAGGTTTATTTTTTTATGTTCCCCGATCCCGTTTGCATGCCACTGCCCTACACTTAAACAGCTGAGATCAGCTAAAAAAAATAAAAGTTGATTTTTTTTCCAAGTGTTTTCCATGCCAGTCGCCTTATGGTTGGCCATTGCCATGCTTTATACATGATATCCACCCTTTATTTGGAGCTGTCATGGCTCCGTTTTGTAATTTGCAGAAATGTACTCTGTTACTGGTGGAGTACATTTCTGCAGATTGCACTAGTCCTGCATGGCCGGTTTCCAGCTTCCTGGATCACAAATTCACCTCATTTGCATGGATTTCTCCTACAAATGGGGTAAGTTGCATACAGGGGCTGAGTCCATGCAGGACTAGTGCAGGAGCGCTCGTGCACGACCCTACAGGTTATTCCTGAATTGCACGGCAGACATATTGCCTGCTGGAGCTCCTGCACTAATCCTGCATGCTGTGCAAGCCTTGCAGAATCTGGGGGAAGGTGTGAAGGAGACAACAAAATACATTTCTGCTTACTAGATTTCTGGATTAAAACTCTGGACAGTATGCAAAAATCAGTTTATGGCTCTGAGCATTGTCTCAGCACACCACATTGGAAGTTCTGCTTTGCAAAGTTAAAATTACACAGTTGAAGGGTTGGTGTCAACAGATTGGTTCATAGGTAGGTATTAAGCTAGTTGCCCATGAGATACAGTTTAAGTCTAGCAAACTTCTATTTTCCAGGTGAGAATCAAATCCTATACCTTGCTTCTGTGAGGTAAACCCCATAACCATTTTATCAACCTGCAATCCCAAGTTGGAATCAATAAATAATATAAACATTAGGCTTCATCACAATAATGACAATGTAAGCATTACATCCAGTGTCCTAGTAAATATCCTAGAGTAATAAGTGATGAGACAAAAGGGTGGAATAGCCAGAGATAGACAGAGAGAGAAAGAGGGAGAGAGGCAGACAATGAGTTTTGTTTATGAGATATTTCTGATCATCTTTCTGGTGTGTTACTCTTATGTTATTCCTAATAACTTATCTGGCACCACAAATGCTTTAGTGCTCCAATGTTAAAATGGCATTCTCTGTTTTATTTTCCTTTCCTTGACTGGTTCATTAAATGTTGTGATTTGAGAGAAACAGTGATATTTATATTTACACACATACTAGCAATATAAAATAACATTGCATATTAGTTTGACATACTTCTGGAATTAAACTCATGACACTATGCTAAAACATCAGTCGACAGACATGTGGATTATCATAACACACTACAACATTCTCATGACATCCAGCAGCCTAATAAATGTTATAGTAACTCTCTGAAAATAATGGCTTTACTCTTTATTCCTATGGCCCAGCGGGCTTAAGCACATTTGTGCAAAGACGACCAGACTAGTTTGGGTGATGGGAAAAAAATTACCAGTTTTTGGCATAGGCCGTGAAATGCCATTCACCATCACTCCAGTGTTGGTGCATGATGTCAAGTTCTATGAAAATGCTAAGTACAAAAAGGTAAAGGCTTTTTGTATGGGCCATTTCTAGCCATATGTGTATTGTGTATGTTCTATTTTTTAACCTGATTAAATGTGTGAAAAAGGGGTTGATGGTAAAAACAGCAGAATAATAGTCAATTGAACTAAATCAAGTGTATCAAGAAGATGTATAGGTGAAGTGAAGAACTATATATGGGGTGTTTTTTGTGAAACAGATGCCATTTATCTTGGGGGGGGGGAGATAGAAGACTGTTGTGGAAAGTGCTTATGAATAAGAGGGTGAGATAGGTAGGCAGGTTAGGTTAGGATAGGTAGCAGGTCCAGACATTCAAAACATACAAGACAAACAAGGATGGTGATAGACATAAAAGGATGGAAGACACCATTAATGGGGATAGGTAGGGGATATCAGATGTGCATTTATGTCTAGACTGAGCATGTCAAGAATCTAGTCCTCCCCCTCACAACTCTTATCACTGTCTTCTGTGTCAGTTTCCTGGGTCAGTGCTGAATGTGGCATTGATTTTGCAATCCAATGCAGGACCATTTCATCTTTGTTGGTTCAGGAACTGAGGCCCCTCTCCATTATGTCTTTAACCTGCCTCCTCATCTCCTGGTGGGTGACTAAAAGGAAGCCTCCACTAGTACTGCTCCCAGAGGGTTCCACTGCAGGTAGGGCAGGAGTTGTGACCCAGATGTGCTGGGTGTCTGTGCTGATTGTTGTGGTGCTGCCTCAGCCACCTGTCCAGGTATGACAAGTCAAACCACAGTGGTTGGTCTAGATCCCTGTGCTGATTGTCATTTTTGTTTCAGCAGTAAAGTATCAAAAACAGTTTTAGAAATACTATCCTGTAATAAAAGTTAATTTATGCCTCTGGGAACTGAACCCACACAGAGCTAAGCTGGTGTCCTCATTCCTTAATGTAATCATCAAGAGCTATTGGAGTGGGCAAGTTTAGGTATGCCTGTTCAAGCTGATATGAACTGATGGCATGAAAAGTATTACCTGCCTTAAACTGATACCTGATGCATACTTACCCATATCTCTTTCTGAGGCTAGTCAGTCTTTCCTGATGCACCTCACAGTTCAGGGCTATATCTTACGTAGCCGTACAGAAGAGAAAACAAAAAAGATATGAAAGCATAATGAATAACTAAATTGTCTGACTAATCCATGCTGCAGCACTGACTGGTGATGGGCCACTAAACTTAATTTAAATGAGGGGTGTCTGCAGTCTTAAATTCCTCCTCCCATTGTCTCAGGAGAGTCTGCTTGGTCATCCTCATGTCATTATAATGTTGACAACAATGTTTCCTAGTGTGTAAAATGCCAGTTGCACTGCAGACAGCATTTACCAAGTTATTACAAGCCTCGGCCTTATACAGAGACCTGGCATAATCTCTCTGCAAAATCCTGCACCTGAAGCACTTCTTGAGGAGTTCCAAAAAATCCTGGACTCCTCAACACCCCAACTTTGTGCTCTAAATGGAACACAACCACCACCTTTGCCAGCCATGTCTATATAAATACAGCTAGAATTATATCTCTGAATTGATGGCCAGTTCAGATCTCATATACCCAGTCTCTGTACCCATGAACTACCACATAGGCGGTAGTCTACTTAACACTAAAAGTGTGATAAGAGACCTTGGGACACAGATGGACAGTAGTCTCTCCTTTGATAATCACATCGCCACAGTAGTCAGGAAATCCTTCTATGTTGCATACTTCATCACAAAAGGTTTCTCATCCAGGAAAAAAGAGGTCATTGTTCCCCTCTACTTATCACTCATTAGACCCATTAGAATACTGTGCCCCTTTTGGTATGTACCTCACAAGACATCTACAACAACTGGAAAGGCCACAGACATACCTCACAAAGAGGATTACTGGCCTCAAACAGATGCCCTAAGCAGACAGTCTCAAAAAACTCCAGCTTTTCTCCGTCGCATATAGCCTACTCAGAGGCGATCTCTGCCTAACAAACAAAGCTATGTCAAACCCAGAGCTGTTGGACATGCTCCACTTAAAGAAATCACAATCCCTCAGAGCTACATGCTCTGGGGTCCTAAACCTTGTCACCACAATAAACAGAACATGCTGGAGGGATAGATTCCTGTCCCAGAAACTTCCCATACTATGGAACAAACTACCTATCTATATCAAACAAAGCTCCTCATTAGCACTCTTAAAGAAAAATCTTGATGATTGGATGGGATATAGGAAATTCACCCCGGGGGTCACTTATGTGGCTCTGCTCGAGAGGGGCACAAGAAAATAATTTTCTTGGGTGGCAAAAGCCAGGGTACCTTTTTGGCTAGGCTTATATAGGCCCTAGGGCCAATAGCCTAGCACCTACCTATGTACCTATGTGCAACTCCCAGTGCATAAAGATGCACAGCCTTGCCAGCTGCATCTGCCCAACTGAATGATCAGAAACTGCTTTGTAGAGACTTTGGCAGTAATTACATCAAAAACAATGAAGGTGTGAAATATGGCGCTGAAATTTGGCCATCTGTGATGCTCACCCTATTTACACATGTTTGAATGTTAAATACTGAAATAATTTATGGTGTTTGTTATAATCATTACTGGTTGGAGGTAAAATGATTTGAATTGAGATATATATGGCTGCTGGGACTTCCACACCGGTAAAATTTAGTAATACCACCTTGGAGATGAACCCATGAGGTGAAGAAGAATAAAATGTTTAACCTGTGCTTATTAGCTGCCATTGCTGTGGTAGAGCTTTCCTTTTTAAGTGTTAATTTGAGAGTTACTAATTTAGAAATGATTGTAGATGTGCTTAAGAGGCATCATCATTTGTGTGACTTTAAGTAGGCATGATAATGCATTTCTATGTAAAAGGCAATATTTGTAGTGTAAATACAGTTCAGATGCATGGAATTCCATGACCTGAATAATACATGTTGAGCTATGTTATATACATAATTCACATGAAATACTATTCTAAACACATAGTTATGATATGTGATGAGCCATTATAATTATAACAAAACTATTGTGTACATCATATCTATGCAAGTGCATTTTAAATTAACTATCAACATTTTCATGTTTAACATACTTTACACACATTAAAATGAAATTATATAACAATAATCATTAATGAGACATTTGCTGCAAAAATCACATTTATGATACTAAGTTGTATTTATTGTTACATTCCTAATCAAAGGTTTATGACAAATGTCATTCTGACCCCTCAGTAAAAGTACCTGTCAACTGGATTTGAACCATGCATTACCTCTCTTTCTCTAAGCTCACCACACTTTCATCTTGTGACACAGAGTTAGGCAGCTGGCAGGTGTATTTTGTTCACACAATGTTGTCAAGAATGCTAATGGCAGTGCACCTGCACCAGGCTCATTTGTGCTACAGAAGGCAGCCAAAATTAAATTTTTAATGTTTACCCTTAGACATGAAACACTATTGTACACTGCCAGAAGCATCACAAACGCAAAAGGCAAACAAAACAGTAAGAAAGAAACAGAGAAAAGTATATAAAACTAGCAATAAATGGGTCTATATTAGAACCTTGAAGCATCAGCTCACCGAACACCTAATGGTTGACCCATAAACAGCGAAAGCTGAACCACGAATGGCCACTTCTGCGAGTTTTTTAAAAGGGAAAAAACTCACTTGGCTGTTATTGGGAATTTGCCCTTTTCTCCAATGTAGAGGAATCTCGGAGTTGGTATATTTAGTTGGGGGGATGTGGGGGGCACAGCCCCCCACATGGTGAGTGTGAGGGGGCAAAGCCTCCCATTTCATTAGGGTTTGAAAGTGTGTCTGTTCACCAGCCAAGCAAATATTTTCCCTGTGAAAAAATTTGCGGAAGTAGGTGTTCCCAGTTTTCAGCTTTCGCTGTTTACGGGTCAACGTTTAGGTGTTCATAGAGCTGATGCTTCGAGGTTATAATATAGACCCCAATAAACAGAGCTCTTATGGCATTATACTCACAAAGTCATCCTTTGAACATTGTCTTGCCACATCGGTACTTGCTTTTATGTTACACATTATCAGGGCTTCAGTAAAGGTAATAATTCATAAAAGGGACACACTGAAGATATCTCATTTGTGACACATCACATACAATTAATAATGACATACTTTGAAAGGAAATGCATAACTCTCATGATTAATACTTAGGCTATGTGGATATGTATGATATAATATATTCTACATATTTCTACATTTATCATGTTAGTAAATGTCTGTTTTTACACTTTACATTTTTTGGCATCATGCATAGCAAATGTGTTATTCAAAGGAAGAATAGTTTGGCTTCCCACAACAAAACAATGGTAACAGCAATTGACAAGGACTATAAATAACACATTTAACATTTATTACACAAACATATGTGTCACATAGGATATGTTCAATTCATATCCCAAAATGTATGCCAATACTTATCTGACACTATAATCAAAATCATTAATACTATAGATTTGACCCCTCCAGTGCCAAAGCTTTGGCTTCCAAGTCAATGTACTTACAGCTTGTGCCACAGAGATATTTAGCTGACAGGTACATTTTCTTCACTCAGTATTATTTAGCATACTGATTGTAGTTGTAATAATGCCATGTTCATTTGGTCTATGGAAGGCAGCCAAAATGAATTTTTAAGTTTTTGCCTTCAGCCATGAACAGTGCTTGCACAGTGCAAAGAGGCAGTCAAATGCAGAAGGCAAAAACATACGCCCGGATTATCAAAAGCCTGCATGGAGTGGAAGATGAGTGCAGTAGCTGACGCAGGCAATATGTCTGTCGTGCGATCCAGGAACAGCCGGTAGGGGTGTGCACGGGAGCTCCAGCACTAATCTTGCACGGATTAAGCCCTGGTATGCAAATCACCTCATTTTCTGGAGAAATCCATGCAAATGAGGTGATATTGCAATCCAGGAAGCTTGCAATAGTCCGTGCAAGACAAGTGCAATCTGCAGAAATGTACTCGGTTACTAACCGAGTACATTTCTGCAATTAAAATAGACTATGACAGCTCCAAATAAAGGCTGCATATTACTGAGGAAGCATGCCAATGGCCAAGTAGAAGGCCACTGGCATTGCAAACTGTTTAAAAAATAAATAAAATAACTTTCATTTTTTTTTTCACTGATCTCAGCTGTTTAAGCATAGGGCAGCAGCAGCGCACAAATGGGATCGGGGGGAAATAATAAAATAAACTGAAAATGAGCATTCTAACAAAAATCAGTATTCTGCCATGCAGGTCAATGGCAGGCAAAAGACAACTTGGCCAGTGAGTAGTGGTTGCTAAGGGGGGAGGCTCAGTCTGGAACATGTAACTATGCATTAGTAGGCAATCCTATGCAAATTAGGGAAAGGTTAGTGAATTCCAGATGTTCCCAGGGTGTCAGGCAGGTCCCAAAAGTGAAAAAGTATAAATAGCTGGGTGCAAGACTAGGATATAGGTGAGATCATGGGGTGGGGGTGTGTGTCAGGCATACTGTAAGTGGATTGGGGACCTATGGCTTGAGATTGCTCCTAGGTTAGCACAGCTAAGCTAGGGGTGTGTCTAAACCTGCCTAGCACACTTTACAAAGTGTAAGCAGGTGTGCGTGCCACGCACAAGATTTTTCAGGAAGAAAATGGAAGTTAAACCAGGAGGAAGCAGCTCTGTGCACATATGAGCACTCTGTTTGTGCGGCGTGCACATGGGCTTAAACAGGGAGGCAATGGGAAGGGAAAACAGCAGTAGGAAGTGTAACTTACCAAGGGCTACATGAGCTAGAGATAGTGGAGCACAATAGGGTGGACAGGGACCTCCTACAGCAAATTGTTGAGCTGTGCCGGCAACGCCTCACGCACAGAACTAACAGAGGGGAACCCATTCCAGTGGATTCCAAGGTATGTGTAGGCCTAAGAATACTAGCTACAGGTACCTTGCAAAGGCCAACTAGGAATATGATGGGGATTTCACAGGCATTAGCATCCAGGGTACTCCACCAGTTCCTGGATGCCATGTCAGCACATGTCGGTGAGCATGTATTCTTCTCCATCACCCGTGAGGCATTGGCCAGCAATATACATCTCTTCCAGCAAATAGCAGAATACCCTGAGGTAGTGGGTGCAATAGACTGCACTCACATATGCATTAAAGCACCACCGGGTGAGCAGGGTAGGGTCTACATCAACTACAAAGGCTTCCCCTCCATCAACTGCCAGGTCATGTGTGATTCTCAGGGCATAATAATGAATGTGTGTGCTGGCTGCCCTGGAAGCTACCACAATTCCTACATCTGGCATCTGACGCAGCTGTACCAGACATTTGCCAGTGGGGACATCCCACACAGTCACCTAGTGGGGGATGCTGGATATGCACTAGAGCCACGGCTGATGACACCCATCAGAAATGCACACACACCCGAACAAGAACGCCATAATGACGCACATGCACAAACATGAATCATAACAGAGCATGTGTTTGGGATGCTCAAGTCACAGTTCCGGTGCCTAGGCACATCCGGTGGAGCCTTGCATAACTCACCAACTACATGTACCCAAATTGTCTTTGTATGTGCTATGCTACACAATATGATCCTGTGGAAACAGCTGCAGCAGGAACAGCATGGGTCAGGGCCACACAGCCCCCACCAGTGCCAAGGCCTGCACAGGAGCAGAGAGACTCAGAGGAGGAACAACCTGAGCCTGCCCCAGTAGGCAGAAGGAGGCATGCCCAGTATGCCCTGGCCTTGGCAAAGAGGCAATGCATAGCACATGCACTGACACAGTAGGAACCCAGGGAATGACACCTCTCTCCGACTTGCACATACAGTAAAAGGGATGCCAAACATGACACTACCTGTGCTCAACTATGTATAGGGATGTATTATGTGCATCCGACAAAGGCAGCTCTGCATTACCATCCTCAATACTGGGACACCCACATGGTAAGTGACTCGCACATGCCAGTCGGGGGCAGACCTCTCAACCATACCGAATTACTCGGTTTTTACCGAGTTTGGGGGTCCAAATGAAGGGGTGCCACGATTCCCGAGTGGCACCCCTTCATTTCCGATTTTTTTTCATTTATTTTTTTAATTTTGTAAATACCACGCTGTGTTAGCTGATGTCATCACATGCGTGATGACATCAGCTCCGTCAGGGCTACCAGCTAGTCAGAATTGAGCTCAAGGAGCTCAAATTGTCATTTCCGGTTCTGGTCTGACTGCAAGTGCGAGCGGGAAATCTTGGCCGTTTGTTTTAACAGCGCTCATGTTGGAAATATTGACCCGCCATTTGTTTTAACAGTCAGCACAGCAGAGAATTTGCAGCAGCACTCATTTTCTTGGCCATTGGTTTTAATAGCATGGATGGAAATATTGGCCAGTCGTTCGTTTTAACAGCACGGAAGGGAATTAACAGCATTTTGGATTACAGGGCAGGATTTTGAAAAGCAGAGCTCTTATGCATGAACAGATGAGCCTTTCATTTCATTTGGACCCAGGTTTGGATTTACCAAAGGTGTGTGTGTGTGATGGACATGTTGTGAAGATTTTGCGATGCAATTGAAAAAAACAGACAACGTGTTTAAGTATTTTGCTTTTGGTGGAGGTAGGGTATTTTTCAAATAATTTATTTCTCGATTGCATAGTTTTGTTGTTGCTGCCTTTTTATTACATGCACATGTGGTATTTTTTTTTTTTTTTTTTGTATCTAAATTGAGAAGATGCGATTATAGTTATGTTGCAGTGATCGCCAAATGGTCGGCTGGAGCCATGAACTGCTACAATCATTCAAGGGAAGTAGAGTGCTTTGCTTTGCAAGTTAATCTGTTTCTATGTTAAAATCATCAAAATGATTTGCAAGTCCATTGCTGCAATGGTGGAGCTTTTGTACGTTAATTCAACTGAAGTCCCACTGGTGCTTTTGCAAGTTAATTCATGTCCCGCTGGTGCTTTTGCAAGTTAATTCAAGTCCCACTGGTGCTTTTTCAAGTTAATTCAAGTCTCGCTGTGTGTGCAATCATTCAAGTGCTTTGCAAGTCTGTTTCTTTCCAAGTTAGTTTGCAAGTGAATTCAAGTGTGTGTGTGTGTGTGTGTGTGTGTGTGTGTGTATTTAATCATTCAAGTGCTTTGCAAGTCCATGCTGAGGAGTTAAGAAATTAATGGGTGATTGCAGTAGGCTGAATGCAATGAAATGGCAAATAAACAATTGTTTGATCAACAAAGATATGAGATGATTTCATAAGATTTTGAGTGGTGGTTGTTACATAAAATAAAGAGAGGAGTCTATAGTAGTAGAAAAATGGTATTTAAGTCAGAAGTAGTATATGAGGAAATGTATAGTAGCTATAAGGATGCATTATATAAGGGACACATGGAATATAAGAAGCATAATGAGACATATAAATTCTAGAAGGGGAATAAAACAAGGTTTATACAAAAATATTTAATCATAGGTTAAAAGGAAGATATTAGCCCTTTTTAGGCAGGGAGAGGAAGAGTGAATACTTTTTGGGAGGTCTTAATTGTTTTTAAGAGCATAGTTAATTAGGAAACATGGGTAGGACTGATAAAGTGATTATGTAAAATTAGGATAAGAAATACCTAGGGAGTTGGAGACCAATAATGTTATTTAATATAGATGTGGAAGTACACTTTTATGATGAAAATGTTATAAATTGGACAGTTTTGACATTACTGGTTCATGCATTTTTGTTTCATTGCCTGCTAGAAAAAATTTCAAACAATACGTTTAAAATGTGCTCTAAGTTTTAACAAGTGTGCTGTATTATACAAGGAATATAATTTAATAAAGTCAGGAAGGTGTATCAAAGAAAACGTATATGTTTCTTGTTTTGTGTGCAAGGGGTCTATGATTTGAAAACAGCCCAAAGGTAATCTTTATCCAGCACTGGACAGATGCATTTTCTTTGGATGTGGTGTGGGTTTCTATGCTGTTTCAATAAATTGGAGTTTCAAGGGCAGGGAAGTTTTAATGCTAAGTCTATTTTCATTGTGAGACAGTATTGCTTTGTTTAGCAGATGTGTATTAGGTTTGTGCATTGTGCTACAAAATATAAATATAAAATCCAAATAATCATTGTAGCAGTAAAGCAGTTTGCACATTAGTGTTTATGGTAAATGGGGTGAAATAGCCAAGTAATGGGACATTGGAATGACTGCAGGTTGACTCTGGTGCCATATTTTGTTTGTCTGGTCTTCAGTTTGCTTTTGAAAGTGGGCATCCTACAATTCCATTGGAGTGAGCAGGGTTGCACAATTATGTATGCAAATTTTATGTTAATTAGCGTACAGATTTGTACCTATTTTTTATGAACCTTGTCCAGATTTTTGATGATTCCAGGTTGAGAGGTATGGTCAGGGGGGGTACATACCCAACAACAGTCACAGCCAGCAGGATAGGTGTAGACAAACACAAACAAATGCTGTACTATGGCCTCTGAATGAGTCCCATGGGTAACCCATACCCAAGCACTACACAGACAGACTACAGCAGGCCAGCCAGTTGGATGTCAGTTGTGAACGCTAGGAAGTCAGAAACTTATATGTAGGTAGTGAAAGCTACGATCTGTAGTACACTGGTATGCCTCTAGCCAGCATGATAGGTAAGACTACAGACTGAAATTGTGTACCTGACATACCAGTACAGTCCTAGCAACTATGTAAAAGTGTAAGGTGTGCCCCACCATCCTATGTACACTTATAGTAACAGTCAGGTGTGCCACCCCCCACCCCTGTGTAGAAATGTAGAAACAGTTTGGTGTCCCCCCGCTAAGCAGAAATGTAGCAACAGTCAATGCCAATTGACTGATGTATACCCTGCAGACACAGCATGCTACCTGTTAGTGTACAACACAAAGGTCAGCACCACAGTACAAACCACCTGGACTTTATCCACACATGCACTATAGATGGCCAGACTGGGCATGGTCACACACTTAGAAGAATGAAGACAATGTCAGTCAACAACATACTGAAAGCCCATACTGGGCATGCTCACACACTTAAACACAAGAAGGCCATGTCAACAAACAACAGTGGACCAGACATATCTGGCAGTTGCAGTTCTTAGTGTAGGCACATGTCAGTATGCACCACTCCTGCCTTGCACACACAGTGGATAGGAATACAGACATATATGTAAGGACAACACACTATAATAAGCCAAAGGTAGATGGACATAGATGTGTTGAAGAGGGTGACCATGACTAGGAAACATCTGGGCCTGTCCCACCCAGCACACAGCCAAAGGCCCCCAAGCACATGAGGTGCAGGTGTCACTCACTGCAGATACTAGCCACCAGTATCTGTCAGCATGACTGCGTGTTGCATGTGCCAGCTGTGCAACATGACTGTACAAAGAAGATGTAACCAGTAGCTGTATACATGTACCTATGGCATATGATACTGTGTGTGCCCGCATGTGACATGTCAACCCCTACATGAATGGGTTATGGCCCATGCACACACCGCCCTCCCCATAGCAGTATTATGACAAGACTGCTGAGGTCATACAATGTGAAATACACCTTTGGGGAAGCTGTAGCTCAGTAATCTCCATGGTGTGTCTCACAACTGTGTACTGCTGTACTGATAAACTAGTTAGGTAGCAGTCCTAAGCCCAGACTTGGCAACTATGTGAGTGTATGTATGTGTGCGTGTCTCCATCTCTGCCTGTGTAGAGAGCAATGCTTTCTAGGCTACTCACACTCAGTACAGTTCATATACACAACATTGGTAAGGATGCAGATGTCATGCACCTAGAAATACACCTCTGGGGAATTCATAACCCAGTAATTTCCGCAGCCCGTCTTGTAACTGCATACTGCTGTAGTGTGATAAAATAATTAGGTAGGTGTTCTAACCCCAGACCTGGCAACTGTGTGAATGTGTGTGTGTGTGTGTGTGTGTGTGTGTGTGTGTGTGTGTGTGTGTGTGTGTGTGTGTGTGTGTGCCTGACTGTTTAGAGAGCAATGCTTTTTAGGCCACTCACACCCCCTACAATACACATACTTGACTTTGGCAAGGCTGCTGATGTCACTCACCTAGAAATACACCTCTGGGGAAATCATAGCACCATAATCTCTGTAGCGCACCTTGTAACTGCATATTGCTCTAATGTGATAAAGTAGTGAGGTAGGTGTTCTAACCCCAGACCTGACAACTGGGTGTGTGAATCTGTGTGTGTGTCTGACTGAGTAGAAAATGATGCCTTTTAGGCCACTCACACCCCATACAATACACATACTCGACTTTGTCAAGGCTGCTGATGTCGCACACCTAGAAATACACCTGTGGGAAAGTCATAGCCCAGTAATCTTTGTAGGGTGTCCTGTAACTGTGTACTGCTGTAGTGTGGTTTAGAACTGTGGTAGGGTTCCATCTCCTCCCATGGCAGTTCTGGATGTTTTGTGTGTGTTGCAATGTCTGTGTATGTAGCAATGCATCATAGGCTACTCACCCACAGTACATTTCAAATGCCCTACATTGCCAATCCTGTTGATGTCATTCATTGTGAAGTAAAACTTTGGGGAGAAAGTTCTTTAGTAATCCTTTGGGTGTGGACTATAACAGCTCTATGCTGTAGTGTGATACAGACCTCGGTCAGGGGTTTTATACCCACACATGTCAGTTGTGGATGTTTTGTGTGTGTCCTACTGTCTGTGTAGGGAGCAATGCATTTTAGGCTAGTCACTTGCAGTACAGTTGAAATGCCCTACTTTGGTAAACCTGCTGATGTCATTCAATGTGAAATATACCTTTGAGAAAGGATATCCCCAGCAATCCCTGTGGTGTGTCCCTTAACAGCTCCATGCTGTAGTGTGATATAGACCTTGATCAGGGGTTCTATACCCACGCATGTCAGTTGTGGATGTTATGTGTGTGTCTCACTGTCTGTGAAGGGAGCAATGGTGTTTAGGCTAGTCACTTGCAGTACAGCTGAAATGCCCTGATGATGTCATTCAGTGTGAAATACACCTTTGGGGAAGGATGTCTTTAGTAATCCCTGTGGTGTGGCCCATAACAGCTCCATGCTGTAGTGTGAAATAGACCTTGATCAGGGGTTCTATACCCACACATGTCAGTTGTGGATGTTTTGTGTGTGTCTCACTGTCTGTGGAGGGAGCAATGCATTTTAGGCTAGTCACTTGCATTACAGTTGAAATGCCCTACTTTGGTAATCCTGCTGATGTCATTCACTGTGAAATACACCTTTGGGGAAATAGTACTCCAGTAATGTCCATGGCACATACTATAACTGTGTAGTGCTGTAGTGTAATAAAGTAGCTAGGTAGGTGTCCTACTACAGACATGACAGGTGTGTGTGTGTGTGTGTGTGTGTGTGTGTGTGTGTGTGTGTGTGTGTGTGTGTGTGTGTGTGTGTGTGTGTGTGTGTGTGTGTGTGTGTGTGTGTGTGTGTGTGTGTGTGTGTGTGTGTGTGTGTTGTAACCCGTACCCTGTGTAGAGGGGAGTGTGTGGGCATTGTGGAGGGGGTTTTGCTGATTTATTTTATGGTGGTCCTGCGATATATCACAATGTCAACCATAAAGGGATAATAGATGTAAATTATCTAGGAGGCTGGGGTGCAAAGCCATACCCATACATGTGATATCAAAGCAGACAATCCAAGTTAGCAACCTCACTATTACCCAGAACACACACTCAACCCATGTGTCATATGAACACACATGACTCGGCAGCAGCCAATACATGGGTAGTACACTGCATATTGGCCACTGATAGTAGCTATACAGTGATAGCAGTGGGCTACAGAGGGCATGTCACCTTGCCCATCTGTTCAATATGCCCGTACATGCAGACAGTGCACCTCTACCATGTTCTCCAATGGACACCTGCACCACCTGTGGTGCCTTTACATGTGACTCACAATGGACATACCATGCCTGACAACATGTCATGCATGGACAGATAGCACTGACATCATGGAATGCTGCTGGCATTCCATCAATGTAGGTGAAGGGTAAACCTGTTGTCCAATATCAGTTCCTGCCACAGGTGGGCAAGACTGGCACATCCAATCACAATCTGTGTTCACAACATGGGACAGACACCCCAGGTACAGTTCCACATGTCATTGCACATGCATGTGGGAGGTGTGCACGTCCCAGACACCATCCATGTCATGGACTAAGAAACACATGTAGTGTACAGCATTGGCCACAGACAATAGTCACCCAGGTGACTGGATGGGGGATGCAATACCCCCCTGTGTTGGTAAATGCAGTAACTACAGGCCTGAGCCACAATGCAGACCAGTGTCATGTGGTTTGAGGCCAAAGTATACCCATCACCTACCCTTGTACAGCCTGCTGGCACAGTTGACCACCACACACCTGTGTAGACATGCACTCATGCATGTCAGAATTGGCACCCTGAATGTTCATGCGTGCGTGTTGTATGGTGCGTATGTCCACATCCACACTCACTACAACCCCACAGGGCATACTGAAGCATGCTGTCTGATGTCTGACATCTCCTCGTACTCTTTGCCCATACGGCCTCCGTATGATCCGTATGGTGCATGTGATACCTGTACATTGATGTGTTGTGGCAATCCCACTAGTGATGACTTGTACTCCTGGCCCTGCCAAGTGTGTCATTGTGTGTGCGTCCCTGTGTGAGTGTGCCTGTGTTGACGCTGGCACCTGTTCATGCAGAGAGGCAGGTGTATGACATCTACTGTATATCTACTGTATCCCTGTTGCAGATGTCACTCACCCTCACATATATGTTCTGAGTGCTCCACATCAGGTAACCCATGTGGTGCATCCAATAACTGCATCGAACTGTGATAGCACTACATAGATGTTGGGGGTTTAATACCCTGTGCTGGTAGGTGTATGATACAAACATTCTTCAGTTTTACACTCTTACCCCTCCCTGACATGTATTTGTTACTGTCTGCCTCCACCACTCCCTCTCTGGTGGATGTGGAGACCCACATCTGCCTTGCTTAGGCAGCAACTTGTGTATTTTATGTGAGGCATATGATCAGCTGATGGCTTCTGCACAAATTGCAGCCCTCCCCTAGCTGATTACATGTGGAACAGCTGTGGTAACAATCCCATACCCAATTGCATGGAAACACATTGCAATACCTACAAACATCATAGTGGTGTTGGGCCTTTTCAATCACTGTAAGCAGGAACTAGATCTGTTGTTTGGCAAACAGCATCCCAGATGGATTGGGGATTTACCTCCAGCAACATACACTGTGGAAAGAGGGCAACAAACAGGAGGGGAATGTGCCTGACCTAACTACAGACTGTAAGTGATGCTATACTGCATTTGGAGTAATGTTGGTTTAATAGTGTTTGTCTGGATATGCCTGTTCTACATGTAGTAATACCTGCCATGTCAGTTCCATGAAGATGAGGAATCACCATCTGCATGGTCATCTGCAGACTGGGCAGTGTTGTGCCTATGGTTTCATGTGTTATCCACAGTGCATCTCTCTGTGGAATGTAGACAGTAGTGTGAGGGCTGCAGTCTGTAGATGGTGAAGGTCGTGACAGGTACTGACTTCATATCCCACATAGGACATATGTTGCAACAAACACCATTACAAAGGAAAATATACAAGGTTATCACAGCAACATGTCTATACTGGCCCTGTGTATGTGCTGTCAGCCACACCACTGTCAATGTTTGTACATATGGCATGCATTAAGTGGTGCATATGTTCTGTATGTCATAAATAGTGTAATCATATCTGATAACAAGCCAGTGATATATCAGATTGCTACATGTCATGTACAGTAAGGGTTATATTTCATGACATAAGCTGGACATTCTGTGGATGTTTGTACAGTACTGAGGTCTGTGTAGTGATGGTCAATGTCGGCAGTGTGTGTATTATTAATATGTACTTTAGCCAGTGTACAGACTGTGGTAGATGTCATTGTCCTAGCTCCCCTTCTATCAGATGTTACATGCTGCACCACTGTATGGTACCATTTTGCTGTACATGTTTGTAGGGCCATACACACAAATGTCCCATACCACAGACAGCCATCAGAGAACAAATGTCCCATACCACAGACAGCCATCAGAGAAAACTGTGTAGCGGCCCAGTATATGTAGGGACATTCTGTGACTGGCACATATGAGGATGGTGTAGAACAGATAGTCCATATGCTGTAATATTATGCTAGCCTACAATATGTGGCTGTGGCTGTGTTCACATTGGCTGTGGTAATGCACTGTTACACAGGTATATCTTACCCTGTGCTGTGACATGGCGGTTGAGCCTGCTATATATGCAGGTAAATGTGCATTTATCCATACAAGATGTAGGCCAGTGTTGAGCCAGTCTGCCTTTAGCCTGTACAGTGCATTGTTACATGCCTAGCAGCATAGTGTACTAACCAGTGAGATGTCATGTCCAGATACTTGCCAGATGTACTGCTGCCTGGCCTCCATAACAGTCATGTATGTCAGACAATGCAGTGGGATGCTGTTCAGATGTATGTTAGTAACTACTGGATAGTATGTGGCCATGGCACCTCTGTACCTGCGGTTATTATGTGTTAGGACAGACAGGGGTGTGTGAATGCATAACCTATGGGGGCAAATGTATACCAGTATGTATGCGTTATACCCATCTACATGGCTGTTATCATACACATTGACAGGCCTGGTCCACATTTCTAGCATGAAGGGTTCTGTGTATACCCCTGGTCTGACCCAAGTGTGTCAGACTGTCCACATATATTGGCAATATCACAGCTGTAGTCCACAGGGGCTTTACTGTGCTAGCATTGGTACTGTACTATGATGACCATAGGATGTCTGTAAGTAGCCAATGGCACACATGTTAACAGCAGATGTAGCCCCTCACACACGCTATTTCTGTGCAGACATTCCCAATTACAGTAGCAATAGTCTACAAATATACCTGCATTACATATGTGACATCCCCTTGCACTGAGAGGTTGGGACTGTTAGGGCTGAGGTAGGGCTCCACTCCATGTGCAGGACATATGGTGAACATATATGTATATACAAGTATACATATATCCATATAGATATGTACACATATACATATCTTGCTTACTGTATGACAACAGTTTTACACATATGTGCCTGTGTTCCAGCCTCTGTCCTCCACCTATTTTTTTTTTTTTTTTTTATTTTACATTTGTTAACCGGGCTAGTCTGGCTGGATACATGTCCATTTTCAGCAGAGGCCCGAGGAGAAAAGCTCCACTATCAGACTAAGACAATACATGAGGAATACTTTACTAAATAGATCAATCTTTTTTGTAAACAAAAACAAAAATGTACAAAGACAAAATACAGTTTGTCTGGACTAATTTAACTAGGTTACAAAAAGAGTTCAATCAAAGTTCACATCATGTGGCTGAGGAGATAAGCTCAGGCACCAAAATATAAAGTTGAGTTAAGGAGATCTGAAGTATAGCTAAATAAAATTAATCATTGGTCAGAAGGCTAGAAGACAGAATTGGTAGTTAGCAGAGGGAAAGAAAACTTGTAGTTAGAAGTGTTAAAAAAAAAAGCAAGTTAGAAGGTAAACAGGTAGATAGGTAGTAAAGTTAAGGGAAAAAAAAGGGATAAAAGATAGATAGAAAGTGTGGATAGAATATGTTTACATAGGGTAAAAGCATTTTATCATAGTTAAATGTTAAGAAAGTCAAGTTGAAAAGGAGAGTGAGGTATCTAGGCAATGAGATAAGGGAAAAGAGTGAAGGTCCAGAGAAGGGGGCTGAGGATGTTAGTCTAGGTAAGAACGGGAGAGTAAAGAATGCAAGTAGCAGACTGTTTAGAGTAATGAACATTAGTATGCTCAGTCAGGATTGGAGCAGGGGCAAAGCCAGTGGATTAGTAGGTGGTTTTTTATCTGTTTTTTGAAAAGGTGACATGATGTTAGGGAGGTCAGTTCAGTGGGAAGTTTATTCCAGTAAGAACCGATAGTGTTTGCAAATAGGGAATCACCTGATTTGTTATGAGATTTCAAGGTAGTAACTAGTAGCTTGTTGGCTGATCTGAGTGTCTTGAGATTCTTATAAGGTGTGATGACATTATTTAGTATGGGTATATTGGAGGGGTAATGAAGAATTTTGAAGGTGATGATTAGTTGTTGTAGGAGTATAAGGTTTGGGAGTTCAAGCCAGTTGAGTTTCTTTAAGTTAAGACAGTGGTGAGTTAGGAAAGGTGAGCCAGTAGCAAATCTGGCTATACTGTGGTAGGCAGTATTCAGTTTCTGAAGATTGCCTTTAGATAAGTTGACAAAGGAGGGGGAGGCGTAGGTTAGTGTAGAGATAAGGTGAGTTTGGGCAAGGGCTACTCGGGAGGATGCAGTGAGATAAGGCTTTAGCCTGTATAGGGCACCAATCTTTTTATTAACAGTTTTGATAGTTAAATCAATGTGACAGTCAAAATTAAGCTGGTTATCTATGGTGACGCCTAGGAGTTTAGTGCAGTTGTCAGGTTTGATGATAGTGCCATTACAGGATGTTATAGAAAAAGAGATAGGGGTGGATTTAGAGGTAGGGGTAAAGAGTAGTAGTTTGGTTTTTTTGGGATTAAGGAGGAGACAGATGTGTTGAAACCAATTTTCTGCTGCAGTAAAGCCTGCTTGGGTAGTGGAGTGGAGTTCTGCTGGGGTAGGGGCGGAGCAGATGAGAGTGGAATCATCTGCATATTGTATGCATGTGGATGTTGGTAGGGAATTGGGCAGATTGTTGATGAAAATGGAGAAAAGTAGGGGGCCTAGGATAGATCCTTGTGGGACACCAATAGTGACAGGGAGTAGAGTGGATAGATGGCTGTCCCACAGTACAGCTTGTTTTCTATTAGTCAAATATGAATTGAACCACTGTAACGCTTGAGAATCCAGTGATAGAGATTTTAAGGTATCAAGGAGAAGTTGATGGTTGACCATATCAAATGCTTTTGAGAGGTCCAGAAATAGTGCAGATGAGAATAGGTTTCTATTTCGATTTTTATTTATGGTATCAGAGAAGGAAAGAAGGGCAGTAGTAGTGCTGTGGTAAGGTCTGAAACCATGTTGAGAGTCTACAAGCAGGTTGTTATTTAAGAGATAGTTTAGGAGTTGATGGTGAATACAGCGTTCCATTATTTTCGATAGAGGCGATAGAAGGGCAATTGGTCTAAAATTGGATAGTTCATTAGAGTTTCCACCTTTGTGGAGTGGAATAATGTGGGAGATTTTCCAGCAGGATGGAATTTTGGATTCTGTTATGGATCTGTTTATTAAGATGGATACTGGGTAGGCTATTTCTTTTGCAGCTAATTGAAGGTATTCAGCTGGAAGTTTATCAGCCGAGGGTGTACAGGGTTTTAGTTTAGACAGTAGTTTCTGTATATAGGTAGTTGAGACGGTTTCAAGTTTTAGTGTATAGGTATTGTTGGGGATGGGGGTAGTTTGGAGGGAGGGGGGTGGAGTCATAGTGCTTGCAAGTGAGTTTACAGTTTGAGAGAAGAAATTGTTAAAGGTGTTGGCTATGATGTTAGGTTGTTTTTGTGCTAAGCTAGCTGGGGTAGGTGTTTTGGTGTTGCCTGGGTGGAGTAGTTTATTAATTCCTGACCAGAATTTTTTTAGGGTTTTGGTTTTGGTTTTGTTGGTGTTGAAAGTTGTAGTTTTTTTTGTCTAGGATGACAAGTTTCTTAGTTTTGTTTCTTAGATGTTTGAAAGTTTGATGGTCAGTGGGGCTTTTAGTGGATCTCCATTTTGACCATGATTTATTTCTCGCTCTCATAGTTTGTTTAGTAATAACAGAGAGCCAAGGAGCTGCTTTGGATTTGATTCTGACTAATCGGGATGGGGCATGTTGGTTTAGAATTTGTAAGAAGGTGTTGTTGAAATGCGTTACTGCTTCATCTATTGGGAGGTATTTTAGAGTTGACCAGTTATATTCTTTGAGTTCAGTTTGAAAGGATGTGAGATTGAATGCTGTTTTGTTGTATTTAGTTCGATAAGTAGGATGTTTAGGGATGTTGCATTTTTGTTTGGTGATAAAGGTAAGGAGGTGGTCACTAATATTGTCAGGGAGTATACCTGTTTTATAGGAGAGGGGATTGTTGTTGGTTAGTATCCAGTCTAGGATTGTTTGTTTGTGGGTAGATTTATGTATTCTAGTAGGGGAGTTAATGGTTTGGTGAAAGTTAAAGAGGTTAAGGTGTGTGGTGGGTTTGGGGGATATGCAGGAGTTCCAATCGATATTAAAATCACCTAGGATTATGGTTTCCTGGGGGAAGGTGCTAGAAATCCAGCATAGGATATTTTCTAGGGTGTGGATGTTCTTGCCTGGGGGGATATAGGAACATATTATGTTTATAGCTTTGGTTTTGTTAATTTGGAGTTTGGTGGAAAGAATTTCAGCATTTCCTGGTGTGGGGGGGAAGGAGTTAATTAAAGCTAGCTGAAGTTGGGATTTGAACAGGAGGGCCACTCCTCCACCTTTTTTATTAGGACGGTCTTGTCTTAAGGTACTATAGCCTGGGGGGGTGAATTCATTGTCTTTTGTACTAGGTTTAAGCCAGGTTTCTGTGAGACAGAGGATATCAAAGGCATAAAAATCAATTAAGGCATGGAGTTGAGTGACTTTGTTGTTAATGCTACGAATATTAAGATGAGCAATAGAGAGGGAGTCAGAGGAAAAGTGTGGGTTAGAGTAGATGGTAGTTTGTTTTAGAGGGCTTTGATTTTGGAGGGTATTGGGGCCAGGGTTGGGGTGGATATCTCCATATATAAGTAAAAGAGTTTGGGGTGGTTGTAGGGGTTTTGTATATTTGACTGGTATTAGAATGAGTCTTTTGGAGGTTGTGAGTTGGTAGTGGTAGGCTTTATGGTAGAGAGGGGGGAGGTAGGGACAGGTAGCTAGTATATTAATGTGTGATTGTTTGTGTAGGGGAAGTGTAGTTGTAGTATGTTTGGTTGAAGATGGAGTTTGGAATAGTTTGAGATTTTCATAGGAGGTAAGGGTGTAGTAGTAAAGTAGAATGTTTAGGAGAAGAAGAGGAAAGAGAGTTTTCAGGGTTGAGGGCATAGTTTTATAGAGTAGGAGGTTAGAGATAATAGGTTTGTAGGGAAATAGGAGGGAAGGTTTCAAGAGAGGGTGTGGTTTAGGAAGTGAGGAATAAATTGGTGGATGTATTGGAGAGATGTTATAGGTTGCTGGGTACTTGGGGGTGTGTCTAGGGAAGTATAAAGGTAGGACCCCTGGGGGTGGGTGGGAATTGGGGGTAGGGAGGAGAGCGGAGTGAGCGTAGCGAACGGAGCGGGGAACAACAAGACGACCAGTAGCAGAAAACAATCAGTCAAGAGGTAGAGAACAGGTGGAAAAGTAAAGGTGGGTTAGAAAGGTAGGGAAGACTTGTGTGGGGTTAGTAATAAAATCCTGGATAAGGTAAATGAGATGTGTTAAAGAAAGAAAGAAAGAAAACAAGATAAAAATCAGGTTGGAACAATAAGAAGAGCAGTAGGAATTACTAAAGATTGTGAAAGTAGGAGATGAATTGACAAGAACGCCACCTAGTGGCCAGGTAAAGGAAAGAAAAAAACAGACGAAATACACTGGAGGTTAACTAAGTATGAACAGCAGGAAACAGGGAGGTATAAGTAAGGGTAAAGGCAGAACAGAGGTGTGACCGAGAGGGGAAAATAGGCCAAATCTAAAGGGGGGGGGGCTGCTGGTTTACCTGGCTGGGGTAAAAAAAATGTCCTGGTGAGTAGTATTTAATTAATACAATAATAGGACATACCTTCCACAAATATCTGGGAGGACAGTCTTTGTTTTTAAGGATGTAGATTCCTATTCAGGATACTGGAGATATTGAGATGTCCACAGGGCCTCTTAGGTTAAGTATGGATAGTACAATCTGTGGAGTTAGTTTCCACAAATATCTGGGAGGACAGTCTTTGTTTTTAAGGATGTAGATTCCTATTCAGGATACTGGAGATATTGAGATGTCCACAGGGCCTCTTAGGTTAAGTATGGATAGTACAATCTGTGGAGTTAGTTTCCACAAATATCTGGGAGGACAGTCTTTGTTTTTAAGGATGTAGATTCCTATTCAGGATACTGGAGATATTGAGATGTCCACAGGGCCTCTTAGGTAAAGTATGGATAGTACAATCTGTGGAGTTAGTTTCCACAAATATCTGGGAGGACAGTCTTTGTTTTTAAGGATGTAGATTCCTATTCAGGATACTGGAGATATTGAGATGTCCACAGGGCCTCTTAGGTTAAGTATGGATAGTACAATCTGTGGAGTTAGTTTCCACAAATATCTGGGAGGACAGTCTTTGTTTTTAAGGATGTAGATTCCTATTCAGGATACTGGAGATATTGAGATGTCCACAGGGCCTCTTAGGTTAAGTATGGATAGTACAATCTGTGGAGTTAGTTTCCACAAATATCTGGGAGGACAGTCTTTGTTTTAAGGATGTAGATTCCTATTCAGGATACTGGAGATATTGAGATGTCCACAGGGCCTCTTAGGTTAAGTATGGATAGTACAATCTGTGGAGTTAGTTTCCACAAATATCTGGGAGGACAGTCTTTGTTTTTAAGGATGTAGATTCCTATTCAGGATACTGGAGATATTGAGATGTCCACAGGGCCTCTTAGGTTAAGTATGGATAGTACAATCTGTGGAGTTAGTTTCCACAAATATCTGGGAGGACAGTCTTTGTTTTAAGGATGTAGATTCCTATTCAGGATACTGGAGATATTGAGATGTCCACAGGGCCTCTTAGGTTAAGTATGGATAGTACAATCTGTGGAGTTAGTTTCCACAAATATCTGGGAGGACAGTCTTTGTTTTAAGGATGTAGATTCCTATTCAGGATACTGGAGATATTGAGATGTCCACAGGGCCTCTTAGGTAAAGTATGGATAGTACAATCTGTGGAGTTAGTTTCCACAAATATCTGGGAGGACAGTCTTTGTTTTAAGGATGTAGATTCCTATTCAGGATACTGGAGATATTGAGATGTCCACAGGGCCTCTTAGGTTAAGTATGGATAGTACAATCTGTGGAGTTAGTTTCCACAAATATCTGGGAGGACAGTCTTTGTTTTAAGGATGTAGATTCCTATTCAGGATACTGGAGATATTGAGATGTCCACAGGGCCTCTTAGGTTAAGTATGGATAGTACAATCTGTGGAGTTAGTTTCCACAAATATCTGGGAGGACAGTCTTTGTTTTAAGGATGTAGATTCCTATTCAGGATACTGGAGATATTGAGATGTCCACAGGGCCTCTTAGGTTAAGTATGGATAGTACAATCTGTGGAGTTAGTTTCCACAAATATCTGGGAGGACAGTCTTTGTTTTAAGGATGTAGATTCCTATTCAGGATACTGGAGATATTGAGATGTCCACAGGGCCTCTTAGGTTAAGTATGGATAGTACAATCTGTGGAGTTAGTTTCCACAAATATCTGGGAGGACAGTCTTTGTTTTTAAGGATGTAGATTCCTATTCAGGATACTGGAGATATTGAGATGTCCACAGGGCCTCTTAGGTTAAGTATGGATAGTACAATCTGTGGAGTTAGTTTCCACAAATATCTGGGAGGACAGTCTTTGTTTTAAGGATGTAGATTCCTATTCAGGATACTGGAGATATTGAGATGTCCACAGGGCCTCTTAGGTTAAGTATGGATAGTACAATCTGTGGAGTTAGTTTCCACAAATATCTGGGAGGACAGTCTTTGTTTTTAAGGATGTAGATTCCTATTCAGGATACTGGAGATATTGAGATGTCCACAGGGCCTCTTAGGTTAAGTATGGATAGTACAATCTGTGGAGTTAGTTTCCACAAATATCTGGGAGGACAGTCTTTGTTTTAAGGATGTAGATTCCTATTCAGGATACTGGAGATATTGAGATGTCCACAGGGCCTCTTAGGTTAAGTATGGATAGTACAATCTGTGGAGTTAGTTTCCACAAATATCTGGGAGGACAGTCTTTGTTTTTAAGGATGTAGATTCCTATTCAGGATACTGGAGATATTGAGATGTCCACAGGGCCTCTTAGGTTAAGTATGGATAGTACAATCTGTGGAGTTAGTTTCCACAAATATCTGGGAGGACAGTTTTTGTTTTTAAGGATGTAGATTCCTATTCAGGATACTGGAGATATTGAGATGTCCACAGGGCCTCTTAGGTTAAGTATGGATAGTACAATCTGTGGAGTTAGTTTCCACAAATATCTGGGAGGACAGTCTTTGTTTTAAGGATGTAGATTCCTATTCAGGATACTGGAGATATTGAGATGTCCACAGGGCCTCTTAGGTTAAGTATGGATAGTACAATCTGTGGAGTTAGTTTCCACAAATATCTGGGAGGACAGTCTTTGTTTTTAAGGATGTAGATTCCTATTCTGGATACTGGAGATATTGAGATGTCCACAGGGCCTCTTAGGTTAAGTATGGATAGTACAATCTGTGGAGTTAGTTTCCACAAATATCTGGGAGGACAGTCTTTGTTTTAAGGATGTAGATTCCTATTCAGGATACTGGAGATATTGAGATGTCCACAGGGCCTCTTAGGTTAAGTATGGATAGTACAATCTGTGGAGTTAGTTTCCACAAATATCTGGGAGGACAGTCTTTGTTTTTAAGGATGTAGATTCCTATTCAGGATACTGGAGATATTGAGATGTCCACAGGGCCTCTTAGGTTAAGTATGGATAGTACAATCTGTGGAGTTAGTTTCCACAAATATCTGGGAGGACAGTCTTTGTTTTTAAGGATGTAGATTCCTATTCAGGATACTGGAGATATTGAGATGTCCACAGGGCCTCTTAGGTTAAGTATGGATAGTACAATCTGTGGAGTTAGTTTCCACAAATATCTGGGAGGACAGTCTTTGTTTTAAGGATGTAGATTCCTATTCAGGATACTGGAGATATTGAGATGTCCACAGGGCCTCTTAGGTTAAGTATGGATAGTACAATCTGTGGAGTTAGTTTCCACAAATATCTGGGAGGACAGTCTTTGTTTTTAAGGATGTAGATTCCTATTCAGGATACTGGAGATATTGAGATGTCCACAGGGCCTCTTAGGTTAAGTATGGATAGTACAATCTGTGGAGTTAGTTTCCACAAATATCTGGGAGGACAGTCTTTGTTTTTAAGGATGTAGATTCCTATTCAGGATACTGGAGATATTGAGATGTCCACAGGGCCTCTTAGGTTAAGTATGGATAGTACAATCTGTGGAGTTAGATGCGGAAAGATAGAGATCTACCCTCAGGACCAAGGAGACGCAGCAGCACACCTAGGGATAACCTACATACCAGGCTTTGCACATATGACATGCTGTCAGGGGTTGTATATAGTGGGCTGTGTGTATGTCTTGCTGTCATTCCTGCCATCACTCCACTGCTATTGTGTCCCCCACACATAGGTCCATAAGTTCATAGGTTGGTACTAGGCTATTGGCCCTAGGGTCTATACAAGCCTAGCCAAAACAATTCCCTGGATATTTCTTCCCACAATATTTACTTCTCTGGACCCCTGTCTAGCAGGGTGACTGACATGATCCCCGGGGTGAATTTCCTATTTCCCATCCAATCATCAAGGTTCCTTTTGAAGAGGGCCAATGAGGCGCTCTGCTTGACATGTATGGGCAGTCTATTCCAGAGTATGGGGAGTCTCTGGGTCAGGCACCTATCTCTCCAGCATGTTTTGTTCATTGTGATGACAAGATTTAGATCCCTGGAGCATATGGTTCTGAGGGATTGGGATTTCTTTAAGTGGAGCATGTCCAACAGCTCAGGGTTTGACATGGCCTTGTATGTTAAGCAGAGATCGCCTCTGAGTAGACGATATGCCACAGAGTATAGCTGGAGTTTTTTTAGACAATCAGCATACGGCATCTGCTTTAGGCCTGTGATTCTTTTAGTGAGGTGTTTCTGTGGCCTTTCCAGCTGTTGCAGATGTCTTGTGAGGTACATACCAAATGGGGCATTATACTCTATAATGGGTCTAATGAGGGATGAGTAGAGTGGGACAATGACCTCCTTTTTTCTGGATGAACAGCCTGTAGTGATGAGGTGTGCCACATAGAAGGATTTCCTGACTGTTGTGGCGATATGATTATCGAAAGTGAGACCACTGTCCACCTGTGTCTCTAAGTCTCTTTTCACACTTTCAATGTTTACTGTACTGCCACCTATGTGGTAATTCATGGGTACATGTTTTTTTCCAAAGGGGATAACTATACATTTCTTGGCATTAAGCTTGAGACCATGGCTCTGGCACCAGGCACCTGTTTCTGTAAGGCCCTTTTGTAGAATATCCACATCATTTGGGGATTCATTAATGGCTCCCAGTTTGCAGTCATCTGCAAACTTTGTTAGCCAGAGTCCCTTAGTGTTGGCCTGTACTTCAGAGAAGTAGATGCCAAACAAGAGTGGTCCCAGGACTGAACCCTGAGGTACTCCACTTGTCACTTGTCTAGAGCTGGATTTGGAGTCAGCTACTTTTACAGTCTGGGTTCTGTCAGTAAGCCAGTTGGCAACCCATTGAGTGACATAGGGATTTATGCCCAGCTTAGTAGGTTTATCTATGATTCCAGAGTGGTGGATGGTGTTGAAGGCCTTGGTGAGGTCCAGATATGCTGTGTGAACCGCCTTACCCTCGTCCACAGCTCTGGAGACTGATTTGAAGAAGTCAATCAGATTCAGGAGACAAGATCGGCCCTTCACAAACCCAAACTGGGTTGGGTCCAGTGTTTGAAGGTTGCCAATGTCTTTGTTTATATGTTCCATGATAATGCATTTTATGCCCTTGCAGATCAGGCTTGTCAGCCAGATGGGACGGTAGTTCCCATGATCCAAGGCCGATCCCCTCTTGTGGAGTGGGATAACTGTAGCTGTGCACCACTCAGTGGGCACGAAGCCTGAGGCGAGGCTATGACTAAACATGACACTTAGGTGAGGTGCCAGTTCATTTTGTAGTTCATGTAGTATACAGCCTGGGATGTCATCTTGTCCCATGGATGCTGTATTCTTAGCTTTGGAGAGTGCAGTTTCTACCTGTGTGGCCATGATTACTGGAATTTGGCAATCTTTTGGTATTGAGATGGGCCCTTTAGGGGGTGGGAGGGGGGTGAAGTTGACACTAAATCGAACTGCCAGGATATTGGCAATATCCGTGGGATCAGTATATTTAATGCCATTCTGTTGTAGCTCAGAGCAGATCTGAGCATTGCCATTTAGATTTTTGACACTATAGAATGCCTTGTGGTTGTGTTTGGAGTCACTGGCAATTTTATTTTCATAACTAGCTTTTGAGGATTTTATGAGGGATCTCATCTTCTTACTGAGGCTGGTGAGGGAGTTTTTTGCATCCTGGGATTTTCCTCTTTTCTGTAACAGTTTCTTCCTTCTGTTGTATAGTTTGTTTATAGCAGGGGACCACCAGATTGGCTTCCTTTTTTTGGAGAAGAGCATATTGGTTCTATTTGGGATGGCACGATTCATGCACAAGTGTATGTGCTCATACAGTGCCTTAGTGTAGGATTCTGCAGTCGAACTTTCATATCCCATCTGCATGGGTGTCGTGAAGTCTGTCACTTCTGACTTCAGTAGCATGAAGTTGGCTTTGGAGAAGTTTTTTAAGGAGGTTTCCTTACTGGGGGGTGGGGAAGGGATGTGGATGTCAAGGGTGATTTGCTTATGGTCAGACCTGACCAATGAGGGGGTGACCATAGGTGTGGAGCATCTATCTCCCATGTTGGTAATGACCAGGTCTAGGATATTGGAGCCCCTGGTGGGACAATGGATTAGGGGTTGGGGCCATATATGTGTGGGTTTCACCTACACAATACATGTGTATCCTAATGTACTCCAGAGGCCAGTGTATGTAACAGTGGTATATGGCCCAGAACTAGTGAGTGTGGGGGGGGGGGTGCACCATGACAAACCTAGGCTGTTACAATATGTGTGGGTATCTGGGATAAAATGCCTTAAGGTATCTGGATGTACTTTACCATACGCTCCACCTTGGGTAAATGCAGGCCTACTGCCTCCTGCCATACGGGATGTTCTGTTTGTCAGTGTGATTGTGATGGTGTCAGGTATGCCTTGTTATGAAACAGATACATCCTAATGTGTCAACTAGGGTCTGTACACCCTAGGGATTGTGTACAGAGTGTAGATAGAGGCTGCTGACCTATACATCTCCATTACGTACTGTTGATTGCCTGGTATGCTATGGCCCAGTCTGTCATTACTGATGTACTACTTGAAGGTCTCTGCCTGGATAGCAACATATGTCAACCTTTCCAGACTACTGTCTTAGTATAACTGTTTTACAGTTGCATTACACTGTTCATATGGATGTCAGTGTCTAAACAGCTATATGACATGGCATATACAACTGTCATAGTACACAGCTTTCAAATTAATTTGTGCACACCTGTGTGTGGTGTTACACCCTTTGATATCTCTGTGGGTATATGCTACAGGCTATGAATGTCATTTGTATGGGTGGCTCATACAGTTTCCAGTTGTTAAGGTGGTGACTGTAGGAATACTGGCTGCTCCATATTGTGTGCACGTACTACATATGTATATTACTGTACAAATCTGTGTGTGTGTGTGTGTGTGTGTGTGTGTGTGTGTGTGTGTGTGTGTGTGTGTGTGTGTGTGTGTGTGTAGTTATATATCTATATATCTATATATCTATATGTATATATATATATGTGTGTATATATAGATATATATATATATATGTATATCTATAGCTCTCTCATTATATATATATATATATATATATATATATATATATATATATATATATATATATATATATATATATATATATATATATATATATACCTGTATCGGCATATATGTGTCTGTGTATATGTACCCTAGGGATGGCCATGTCATGTCTGGCCCTGGTTATGGGATCTGCAACACTCGATACTGTATTACAGGGGGGTCATGTTTGGCTGGGGGGTATAGCTATTCATACCAGATGTATAGTGTGTGGGGCCTCTCAACCCCATTGACGTTGCATGAGGATATATATGTTTTTTTAATTTCCCTATTCTCTACAGATGTATGTCCATATATACCTATGTGTGTGTGTGTGTGTGTGTGTTTGTGTGTGTGTGTGTGTGTGTGTGTGTGTGTGTGTGTGTGTGTGTGTATATATATATATATATATATATATATATATATATATATATATATATATATATATATATATATATATATACATATATATATATATATATATATATAGATAACACACATATATATATATATATATATATAAAACCTGCCGTATATGTTTAGACATGTAGATGTGGCTATAAATGTAGGCATTTGCATGTGTATATGTTCATAAATATTCATATATTTATATTTATATATATATATATATATATATATATATATATATATATATATATCATCATCATCTTCTTTCGGCTGTTCCCGTTAGGGGTCGCCACAGCGGATCACCTGTTTCCATTTCTTCCTGTCCTCTGCATCTTGCTCTGTCACACCAACCACCTGCATGTCCTCTCTCACCACATCCATAAACCTTATCTTAGGCCTTCCTCTTTTCCTGTTACCTGGTAGCTTCATCCTTAGCATCTTTTTCCCAATATACTCCGCATCCCTTCTCAGCACATGTCCAAACCAACGTAATCTTGCCTCTCTGGCTTTGTCTCCAAACCTTCCAACCTGGGCTGACTCTCTAATATACTTATTCCTAACCCTGTCCACCCTCGTTACACCCAGTGCAAATCTTAACATCTTTAACTCTGCCACATCCAGCTCAAACTCCTGCCTTTTTGTCAATGCCACTGTCTCCAACCCATATAACATAGCTGGTCTCACCACCCTCTTGTAGACCTTCCCTTTCACTCTTACAGGTACTCGTCTGTCACAAATCTCTCCTGACACTCTTCTCCACCCACTCCATCCTGCCTGTACTCTCTTCTTCACCTCACTTCCACACTCACCGTTACTCTGAACTATTGACCCCAAGTATTTAAACTCATCCACCTTCGCCACCTCTACTCCTTGCATCCTCACCATTCCTCTATCCTTCCTCTCATTCACACACATATATTCTGTCTTAGTCCTCATTACCTTCATTCCTCTTCTCTCTAGAGCATAACTCCATCTCTCCAGGGTCTCCTCCACCTGTTCCCTACTCTCACTACAGATCACAATGTCATCTGCAAACATCATAGTCCATGGGGACTCCTGTCTGATCTCGTCTGTCAACCTGTCCATCACCATTGCAAATAAGAAAGGTTTCAGAGCTGATCCTTGATGCAACCCCACCTTCACCTTAAACGCATCTGTCACTCCCACCGCTGACCTCACCGCTGTCACACTACCCTCGTACATATCCTGTACCACTTTTACCTACTTCTCTGACACTCCTGACTTCCTCATACAATGCCACAACTCCTCTCTAGGCACCCTGACAAATGCTTTCTCCAAGTCTACAAAAACACAATGCAACTCCTTCGGACATTCTCTGTACTTCTCCATCAACACTCTCAGAGCAAACATTGCATCTGTAGTGCTCTTTCCCGGCATGAAACCATACTGCTGTTCACTAATTATCACCTCCCTTCTTAACCTAGCTTCCACTACTCTTTCCCATAACTTCATGCTGTGACTGATCAATTTAATCCCTCTGTAGTTACTACAGCTCTGCACATCACCCTTATTCTTAAAAATCGGTACCAAAACACGTTTTCTCCATTCCTCAGGCATCCTCTCACTTTCCAAGATTTCATTAAACATTCTGGTTAAAAACTCCATTGTCATTTCACCTAAACACCTCCATGCTTCCACAGGTATGTCATCTGGGCCAACAGCCTTTCCATTCTTCATTCTCTTCATAGCTATCCTTACTTCCTCCTTGCTAATCCATTGTACTTCATGATTCACTATCCCTACATCATCCAACCTTCTCTCCCTCTCATTTTCTTCATTCATCAACCCATCAAAGTACTCTTTCCATCTCCTCAACACACTCTCCTCGCTTGTGAGTATGTTTCTCTCATTATCCTTTATCACCTTTACCTGCTGCACATCTTTCCTAGCTCGGTCCCTCTGTCTAGCCAATTGGTACAGGTCCTTTTCTCCCTCCTTAGTGTCCAACCTTTCATACAACTCTTCATATGCCTTATCCTTAGCTTTCACCACCTCTCTCTTTGCCATGCACCTCATCTCCTTATACTCCTGTCTGCTTTCTTCATCTCTCTGACAATCCCACTTCTTCTTTGCCAACCTCTTTGCCTGTATACTCTTCTGTACTTCCTCATTCCACCACCATGTCTCCTTGTCATCCTTCCTCTGTCCCTATGTGATACCAAGCACCTTTCTAGCTGTCTCCCTTACTAGCTCTGCTGTAGTTACCCAGCTATTTGGTAACTCTTCACTGCCACACAGTGCCTGTTTTAACTCATCCCTGAACTCCACCTCACAATTACCCTTTTTCAATTTCCACCATTTGACCCTTGGTGCTGCCCTCACACTCCTCCTCCTCTTCTTGATCACCAACGTCATCCTACAAACCACCATCCTATGCTGCCTAACTACACTTTCTCTGGCCACCACTTTACAGTCTACAATCTCCTTCAAACTGGCCCTCCTACATAAGATATAATCCACCTGTGTGCATCTTCCTCCACTCTTGCATGTCACCCTATGCTCCTCCCTCTTGTTAAAATACGTATTCACCACAGCCATATCCATCCTTTTGGCAAAATCCACTACCATCTGACCTTCTGCATTCCTTTGTTTAACACCATACCTACCCATCACTTCCTCATCCCCACTGTTCCCTTCACCAACATGCCCATTTAAATCTGCTCCAGTCATCACTCTCTCCCCCTTGGGTACAGTCATCACCACTTAATCCAATTCACTCCAAAATTTTTCTTTCTCATCCATTGCACACCCAGCTTGTGGAGCATATGCACTAACAACATTAATCATTACACCATCAATTTACAGCTTCATAAACATCCCTCTATCCGACACCCTTTTCACCTCCAAAACACTCTTCGCATACTGTTCCTTCAGAATAACTCCTATGCCATTTCTCCTCCCATCCACACCATGATAAAACAATTTGAACCCACCTCCGATACACCTAGCCTTACTCCCCTTCCATCTGGTCTCTTGCACACACAATATACCAACTTTCCTTCTGTCCATCATATCAGCTAGCTCTCTCCCTATACCAGTCATACTGCCAACATTCAAAGTTCCGTCCCTCACTACCACAGTCCTAGCCTTTTTCCTCTCTTCCTGCCTTCGGCCATGCCTTCCACCTCTTCTCCTCCTACGGCCAACAGTAGCCCAATTTCCACCAACACCCTGTTGGCTGACAGTACTGGTGGTGGTCATTGTTAACCCAGGCCTCGACTGATCCGGTATGGAAATATTAACTGGTGACTGCATGAAAAGATTTGGCGAAGGTTTACGCTGGATGCCCTTCCTGACGCAACCTTCCCCATTTGTCCGGGCTTGGGACCGGCACAAAGAAATGCACTGGCTTGTGCATCTCCAGTGGCTGGGTTTAATATATATATATATATATATATATATATATATATATATATATATATATATATATATATATATATACACACACACACATATATATGTATATGTTGTACCTGTTTAGACATTAATATATTCACTCACACACATACATCTACATGTTGGAATACATTCTCTGTACTGTTGAATGACTGGGTTGGATGATATGTCTGTGAATACATGACGGATATGTACATCTGAGATGGCTTAGTGGTAAATCACTTTGGCTATGGTGTGCACAGTCTTGGGTTTGATACTAGTAGATGCTTCTTATTTTGTTGCTGGGCAGAACATGGGACGTTGGCTACAGAGTGATTAATGCACTTTTAAGCAGTTGTAAGCAGGTTTGCGCGAGTTTGTATGATGGTAAGCACTGCCAACCTCCGCTTATGTTTTCTTACAGTCAGTTAGCTTCAGATTTCTCAACCTGTGTAGGCATAGCTTACTCCCATGCAAATCCGTGCAAACCTGCTTACCACTGCTTAAAAGTGCTTACTGCAGCTTACCCCGTGCTAATTCCTTTAAAAGAAAAGAAAAAGGGGTTGATAGGAAAGTGGTGAAAAATGGGGCACAAAGAAGGAAAGACAGTAGGGAAAATAGCTAGGCATGTGCATGAAGGGTATAGGAAAGGTCCATAGCTGCCCATTTCTTCTACAACAACAGCTGTGCATATACACTACATTTGCAGGTACATTTGGACCCTCAAATCCCTGGGAGAGGGGTGACAACAACATATATTCATTGTTATGCCAATTAGACCAGATTACATGTGCCCAGCGGGCACGTGTGCAAAATGGACAGCTATGTATGGGACGAGATTTTTTTGTGGGAACAGATTGCTCTTTTTTTTTTCAGGTAAGAGTGGGATGTTGGTGAGGTGTAGTAGGTGTATTTGTGGAGGTAGGTTGGGTAGGTTAACAGACAAGACATGCAAGATTCATACAGGGCCGGTATATGACACATATGGGGGGTAAACACCTTGGATGGGGTGGGGTGTTTGGAAGTCACAAGCCCATGAGTCCCTAACTGGAAACTGTGGGACTGAGGTCCCTACCCATGGGCAGTCACTACTGCACCTTCACGGCCCTGAAGGTGGCTATGCTGGGGGCTGTGTAGGAGGGGCATGCTCACCCTCTAATAGCACCACTTGGCCCTCAAGCTGGCATAGCCACTCTCGATACTCCAGATCTAGCTTCTTACGCACCATGGCCCAGACCTGTTGATGGGTGGCAGGTTACCCTCCATGCCCGTTCCGAGGGGGGGCAAGCCCTATCCCCTGCAGTGGTTCCACCCAAATGTGGAACAGGGACCACGGAGGTGGAGGTCCCAGGCTGCATCCTAGATGTGCTGGTGCCTGGTGCCCTGGCCAGATGAGGTGGGACAGGTGGGTCCGCTGAGACCAGCCTTCCCATGCGAGCTGTGTTGTCACAGGCTTATGACACATATTGGTTAGCAACAGTCAACAGCATTCAGGATTAATTATAACAACATGCATAGGTATTCCCATTAACCCAACACACCAGAATTAACACAGATGCAGAGCAAGCAGATCACATGCATATATGGAACAACAGTGGCCATTAAAGGAGCATGCAGGTTTCATTGATGGCAACAGGCCACCAATATGGATGTATTTTTACATGGTACATGCATAGAAAGAAAAGTGAATATTTATAAACCATTAGGACATATGTCCCAATAAATGATTGGAGTGTACACATACCAGTTGAGGAGTGTCATTGGGTTATTATGCACATATGGCAGGGTGAAAGAGAGAGTTCAGTTAACAACTAATATATCCTTGTAGTTTTCACAATATTCTTAGTCACTGCAGTGGTCTTTCCTTTACATGTATCATTACACTACACAATGGCCTTATATTGTACACTGGTATGTTTATATATTATTATATATGTGACCTGTGTCTTACATACAGGCGTGACAGGCTGCAGGTGTTAATGCAACATATGTTGAGAATTGCTGTCATACGCTTTGGGTGAGGTGCTAGAATGACAGGTTTGTTTTCATATACAATATCTATGTACACATTTGAATATCAGTTATATGTGACTGACAGCTGCCTACAATTCTTGGAACATCACACTGGATATTCAGGGGGACAGGGTACCAAGCTGGTGATAAGGGCCATTCATCTGGACATGCTGGACAGATTGGAACAGTTGTGGGGTATGAATATGAATACGACTTTCAATTTGAACATTCTAGCAAATTCTGTACAGTTGGGTGTAATTATGCATACAGCTTTCTATCTGAACATTGTATCAAGATCTGTACAGTTGTGGGGTATGATTATGCATACAACTTAGTAGTACTCCCAGGAGTCAAACCCCTGCTGTGTGTGACAAAATATCATAGCTAACATCCCAGTACACTGTGCTATCAGGGAATTGATGTACAGCTTTCGACTGTTTTCTAAGTCTCCCTAACTTGTACAATATAACTGACATATTGGCACTTCCAATATTGTTATGCAGAACTTCATGCCCATTTTATCTGCATACCACGGTGTGGGTGACACAGCTTAAGATACAACAGTACTATTTATAGTATGGAACAGATCACCAACATATGAGAGAAGAGTAAACAGAAGCACTCCAGGGATTATACCTTTATTCACAGACTATTACACATTTATTTCTACTGGTACAACACTTTCTAAGGCTCTTATATTTATTTGTTATGACAGTACATGCAGACTGATTACTCACCTGCCTCATGACGCAGCCTTTGCAGCTTAGCATCATGGGCTTGCTGGTTCATAGCCCACTCATCTGCAGCTGTCAGAGAAATACAGTGATATTTAGCCATACCTATCCATAGTATACGCAAGGCAGGCAATTATTTACTACTTAGTAGAAAGAGTACTTACTCAGTCCTGGGGCATTGGGCATCTGCCAAGACTCCTGGATCCACTGTACCAGTACATTGCCCCTCCGCTGCTTTAGGTCAACATGGTAGTGCCTGACCTGCTCACCAGTCTGGGAGATACCTGTGGCACTGGTGAGGTCACGGGCGAGACTGTCACAGGCCTCCATTTTATACTGCACGCCCTGGTACTGGCCCTGCAGTAGTCTCTGATCATGGTGTTTTATCAGGAGCCATACCATGGTTTTTGACTCCAGGTTGCCCCAGTGCTGCACTCTAAATCAAGTGCCTTCACCCACACCAGCCATTCTGCCTGCAGTAGGAAGCTACAACCAGTTATGAGAAGTATTTCTGCCTGTGGGGTTTAAATACGGCCATTTTCCCACACTTTCCCGTGACTGGCCGGTTTTGAAAAGGCTAAGCTATGGGCACACCTGCTTGCATAAGGTTGGCCCTGCTTAAAGAGGTATACCACTAGGCAGACTGAATTGGCTCTGCTACACATTGCTTGCACTTACTAACTTGAGCTATGCTGCGGTTAGCATTGCTTAATAGTTAATTAGCACTATATTTGCCATTTGGCAATGATTTATTCTTCATTACAGGTTATATATGGGTCTGGTATCTGTAATTCATGTGTACATACACTGTATGGGGACATGCAGAATTCTACACTTTATTACAATTACACCTCAGATCTATGCTTACTGCAGTACGCCAGTTCACATATTTATGTTCTGTGGCAGGTTATCCAGCATCACACTGTACATAGATTCAGTTCACATGTTTGGTTTGACTTTCTTGTGGTGAGGATTAGTTTGCTAATACCTCATTCATATCTATTGCTATGATGGCCTGGTGGTTAACTACTGTGACTATAGTGTGCAGGTGCCTGAGTTTGATCCTTGCAGAGGCAGTTTATGTTTTTGCTAGGCAGAACAAGGGCCGTTGGATACAGTGTGATCAAGGTACTTTTCAGCAATTGTAAGCGGGTTTGCATGGGGGTAAGAACTGCCCACACAGGTTAAGCTGTTTAGAGGCTTACTGGGTGTAGGACACTGTATCTGGAAATTAGCAGTGCTTATCTTTGTGCAAACCCACGCACATGGCCTTATACTCACTTACTGGTGCTGTCATATGCTTACTACTGCTTCTTGCTGCTTAACCTGACTACTGCTTTATGCATAATGCTACGGACACATCAGATGTGCATTTCCTGCAGTACTCTAGGTTTTATATATACATATACATATATATATATATATATATATATATATATATATATATATATATATGTTCCTTCATGGCAGCTGTACTCCAGTTCCTATATATATGTTATTCCATGGGTTATACAACATACATATTACTCATACCATGCTTTGCCATGGGAAATGGTATGTCTCAGTTACCTTCCTGTTCCCCCCTCCTTTCTCGCTTACATCCATGGGGTGGTCCAATTAGAATGGGTCCATCCAACGCCAGCACACCTTGGCCCATAATGTCTTACCCATCATTCCCTCCACCACCTCCCTCCCTCCTCCACATCAATCATACTTCCTACGGGTTCCATCCGAATCTCACCACACCACTACCCATTGCCCACTCTGCACTTCTCAGCACCCATCATGTACATTGTCTCACCCAATGGATCTTCAGGGTTCCCACACATTCAGTCCGCAAACATACATATCCTTCTTTGCTTATCTGTAAGGCATGGTATGTTACCCCGAGGACTCTTTTTAGCAGATATTTTGGGGTCATCCTGCTAAGGATGAACATGCATTTGTTTAAGATTAGACTTTGCTGGTTGACACTGTTTCTCCCACTGGTAGTATCCTGCCAGTAGTCTGGGTAGCCGTGCTGTGCAACTCTTAGCGGTGCTTATTATTCAATTTGCATGATATTTTCCTTTTGGCATTGATATCTTCTTCATTACATGTTATATATTTGTCTTGTATCCTTGATTCATGTGTACGTACACTGTATGGGGTCCTGGGAACTTTAACACTTTATTACAATAACACCTCACATCAGGCCTTATTGCAGTACTCCAGTCCACATATTTATGTTATGTAGCAGATTATACCACTTCACACTGTACATGGATTCAGTTCAGATGTTTTGTTTGATTTTCCTGTGGTGAGAATTAGTTTCCTGATACCTCATGCATCTATTTCTATGATGGCTTAGTGGTTAACTGCTGTGACTGTAGTTTTCTGAGTTTGAGCCTTGCAGAGGCAGTTTATTTTGTTGCTGGGCAGAACATGGGCCATTGGATCCAGAGTGATTAAGGCACTTTAAAGCAGTTGTGAGCAGGCTTGCGTGGGTTTACACAATGGTAAGCATTACTAACCTCTGGTTACAGTTTCTTACACTCAGCTTCTGCATTGCTTAATCTGTGTAGGCAATGTTTAATCCCATGCAAATGCACTTAAATATGCTTACTACTGCTTATTTTTGCTTAACCCTGCTTACTAGTGCCTTATTCATTATGACACTGACACTTCACATGTGCATTTAATGCAGTACTCCAGTTCACATTTAAATGGTATTATATAGGTTATATGGCAAAAATATGTAAAAATATGCTCATATACAGATTTCACATGAAAAATGGTATGTGCTGCAGTGTGACTCAAACCAGGAATGCCCGTTTGTTAGGCGGATGGTCTAACCATTACCCTATTGCTGTGCTGCTTCTTTTGCATATATATTATAGCAATAACCCACGCCTGGGTGTGGGTACTGCTGGATTTACCCACGGTTGGCGTGGTTTGGTCCCGAGGGTGAAGCCTGAGGGACCAAACAAAGCCAACCGTGGGTAAATCCAGCAGTACCCACACCCAGGCGTTGTTATTATATAATGACATTATTTAAGAAAAGAAATAATTACTTTTCTTAAATAATGGCATTGTATAATGCCTCTTTACTGCCCTTCCGCAGCTGTCTGGTATTCTGCGGCAGTTCTGATGTACTGGGCGCTCATGAGTACATCAGAGTGTGGCAAAAGCAACAGAGAATGCAAGATCTCTGTTGCTTTTTACTGTTCGCTATGTTAATGGGTTTAACATGCGAGACAGCTTTAAAATAAGCAATGGAGATCTCCGTTGCTTATTGTAAGCTGTCTCGCTATGTTAACCCCATTTAACATAGCGATAACAGTAACGGAGATCTTGCGATCTCCGTTGCTTTTAAACCTGTCGCTATGTTAAATGGGTTTAACATAGCGAGACAGCTTTAAAATAAGCAACGGAGATCTCCATTGCTTATTTTAAAGCTGTCTCGCTATGTTAAACCCATTTAATATAGCGAGACAGCTTTAAAAAAAAAAGCAATGGAGATCGCAAGATCTCCGTTGCTTTTTACACACTGTGTCGCTATGTTAAAGGAGTTTAACCAAGTACTAAACAGCACAAACCAGGAAATAATATCAGGATTCACAGCAATAGGGTAATACCCTATTGCTGTGAATCCTGATATTATTTCCATGTTAAAGGAGTTTAACATAGCGAGACAGCTTTAAAAAAAGCAACAGAGATCTCTGTTGCTTTTTTTAAACCTGTGTCGCTATGTTAAACTCTTTTAACATAGCGAGACAGTGTTTTATACTAACAGAAAAAGTCCGGGCGACCGGACCTTTTTCCATTAGTATATTGAGGGATTTACAACAGGCACGCTGGTTGGGCTGGCCAATCAGCGTGCACGTTTTAGGGGAGGAATTGTATAATACTTATTATCCTCTTCAGCCTTTTCAACTGCTTTAACCATAGCTAAGTAATGGGCATACCCGCATACCTACGGTTAGCTGTACTTGGGGTTTAAAAAAAAAATAATAGGGTTTCTTCATTTTATTTGACTGTAATGTTGCTGTTGAACACATGGGGACTGTTGGTGGGGATATGCAGACACTTGTGAGCAGTCTCGCTCATTTATTTACACATTCTTCTGTTCTACTTTGCAGGGGCATGATTATTCTGAGAGGTCTGCTCTCAGACATGCACCCTGCACTTGTCCACACTCTGGGTAGCATTAGGAGTTCAGACAGTGTGCCTTCATTAATATGCATGGTGCACTGCCGTCCTCCTCTTAAACTGCCGCTTCCATGCAGGACTTGATTTGCCCTGCACGGAAGTTTACTAAATCTGGGGAATGGAATAAAATAACAATTACACGAATAAAGTAAAAGTAAATAATTAAAGAGTATCCCCCGCATTCTCAAAAGCTTGCATGGCGTGCATGATTTGTGTAAGAGGAATTTATGTCAATATGGCGGTTGAGCGATCCACGTACGTGCTCAATTGATGTGTGCAAGCTCTCTAGCACTAGTGCTGCATGTTCCCAGCTCCCATATGCAAATTACCCCATTTGCAGGTGAAAACCATGCAAATGAGGTAAATCTGCCATCCAGGAAGCAGGAATCAGGGTGTGCAGGACTAGCATAATATGCAGAAATGTACTTGGTTAGTAACCGAGTAAGGCACTGCAAAATCCAAAATAGAGCTATGATAGCTCCAAATTAAGGCTGCATATCATTGAGGGAGCATGCCTATTGCCAGGTATAAGGCCATTGGCTTTGCAAACAATACAAAAAATAAAAAAATCAACCTTTATTTTATTTTAAGCTGATCTGAGCTGTTTAAGCATAGGGCAGTGGCACACAAATGGGATCAGGGGGAAAATAATAAAATAAACCTAAAATAAGCATTCTAAATACAATCAGTATTCTTCCATGCAAGTCAATGGCAGGCAGGAGACAACCTGGACAATGAATAGGGGTTGCTAAAGAGGGAGGCTCAGTGTGGGACATGTAACTATGCATTAGCAGGAAATCCTATGCAAATGAGAGGAAGGATAGTGAATCCCAGTTTTCCCCAGCATGTGAGGCAGGTCCCAAAAGTGTAAGAGCATGAATAGCTAAGTGCAAGACTAGAAGGTAGGTGACATCATGGGTGGGTGTGTCAGGCACTCTGTAAGTAGACTGTAGTCCTGTGGCTTGGGTTTGCACCTAGCGTAGCACATCTAAGCTAGGGAGTGTGTCTAAACCTGCCTAGCACTCTTTACAAAGTGTAAGCAGGTGTGTGTGCCGTGCACCAGGTTTTACAGGAAGAAAAAAAGGAGTTAAACCAAGAAATAGCAGCAGTGTGCACATATGCGCACTCTGTTTGTGTGGAGCACACAGGGGCTTAAACAGGAAGGCAATGGGAAGGGAAAACAGCAGTAGGAAGGTATTCTAGGAGAACTAGCTTAGCAGCCAGGTGAAATGTATCAGAATCAGCCAAGTACACAGGCAGCAGAGCAGCCCAGCCCAGAACACTACTATAAACTAAGCAAACACCTTCCCCTCTGGTTTTTCCCACACTCTACACCACCGGTGTATACAAGTGGGGAAATTTTAACAAACAAACCTACAAATTGAGAAGGGCTGCAGCAGGCAACATCAAACAACATGTGCAAGAGGCTGAGGGTGGTGAGGATGTGAATGCTGCCGAACAACCCACAGTGAGGAGACAGAGAAGAGAGTACAGACCCAGGGTAACCTACCAGGAGCTACATGAGCTGGAGATAGTGGAGTGCTATAGGGTGGACAGAGAGCTCCTACAGCAAACTGTTGAGCTGGGACAGTCACACCTGACACACCAAACTGACCAAGGGAAACCCATCTCAGTGGACACCAAGGTATGTGTAGGCCTAGGTATACTAACCACAGGTACCTCCCAAAGCACAATTGGGGATATCATGGGGATCTCACAGGCATCAGCATCCAGAGAATTCCATCAGTTCCTGGATGCCTTGTCAGGACATGCCAGTGAACATGTATATTTCCTCAACACCCGTGAGGTGTTAACCAGCAATATGTGTCACTTCTACCAAATAGCAGAATACCCTGGGGTAGTGGGTGCTATAGACTGCCCACACATACTCATCAAAGCACCACTCGGTGAGCAGGGTAGGGCCTACATCAACTGCAGAGGCATCCCCTCCATCAACTGCCAGGTTGTTTGTGATGCCCAGGGCATTATAATGAATGTGTGTGCTGGCTGCCCTGGAAGCTATGACGATTCCCACGTATGGCATCTGACACAGCTGTACCAGAGATTTGCCAATGTGGACATCCCCTACGGTTACCTAGTGGGGGATGCTGGGTACCCACTGGAGCCATGGCTGATGACACCCATTAGAAATGCATGCACACCTGAACAACAATGCCATAATGAGGCACACGCACAGGCCAGACATATAATAGAGCATGTGTTTGGAATGCTCACGTCATGGTTCTAGTGTCTGGACACATCCGATGGAGCCTTACAGTATTCACCAGCTACATGTACCCAAATCGTTATGGTATGTGCTATGCTACACAATATGATCCTGCGGAAATAGCTGCAGCAGGAACAGCATGGGGCAGGGCCACACAGCCCCCCACCAATGCCAAGGCCTGCACAGGCACAGAGCGACCCAGAGGAGGAACAGCCTGAGCCTGCCCCAGTAGGAAGAAGGAGGCATGCCCAGTATGCCCTACCCTTGGCAAAGAGGCAATACATAGCACATGCACTGACACAGTAGGCACCCAGGGAATGATACCTCTCTCTGACTCGCACATACAGTAAATGAGATGCCAAACATGACACTACCTGTGCTCAACCATGTATAGGGAGTGTACTATGTGCATCTGACATAGCCAGCCCTCCAGCACCATCCGCAAGTCTGGCACACCCTCAAGGTAAGTCAATCAACCTACCAAATTGCCAAATGGAGTAGAATGTGTTGTTACCTGTAGATATGGTATGGATGTGAGCATGCAAGGGAATTGGGTGGCTGAATGTTATGGCAGCAGACAGTAGACACCCATAGTGGCACCATGACATCTGCAACACATAGTGGAGTCACCATAATAGCCAGTACTACACAGGGTGACAAAACCCACTGCAGGAAATGTGCTGCACAACATGTGTGTCCATATGACCCACACATGCCAGTCAGGAAGGTTCACATACCCAACAACAGTCTCAGCCAACAGGACAGGTGTAGACAAACCCAAACAGAGCCTATGGCATGGCCCCAGAGTGATGGCTATAGTTAAACACCCCCAGGCCTACACAGACAGAACACAGCATGGCAGGCAGTGGGATGTTAGTTCTGAGGGGAAGGAAGACAGACAATAATATGTAGGGCAACCAAAGCCACGATCTGTAGTACACTGGTATGCCTCTAGTCAGCATGATAGTTAGCAATACAGAATGAAATGGAGTACCTGACATACCAGTACAGTCATAGCAAATGTGTACATGTTGCACATGTGCCCCCCACATCCTACATAGTAATGTAATAACCGTCAGGTGTGCCTCCCCAACTCTATGTAGAAATATAGAAATAGTCAGGTGTACCTCCCACTCCTGTGTAGAAATGTAGAAGCAGTCAAATGTGCCCCCTCCGCTATGCAGAAATGTAGCAACAGTCAAAGCCAAATGATCGATGGATACCCTGCAGAGACAGCATGCTACCTGTTGGTATATAACACAAAGGTTAGCACAGAAGCACAAACTACCTAGACATGATCCACAGATTCAATACAGACGGCCATACTGGGCATGCTCACACACTTAGAGAAATGAAGGCAATGTCAGTCTACAACGTACTGAAAGGTCATACTGGGCATGCACACACACTGAAACACATGAAGGCCATGATTGCAAACACCATTGGACCAGACATATCTAGCAATTGCAGTTGTTAGTGCAGACAGTCATCAGTATGCACTACTCATGCCTTGCACACACACAGTGGATAGGATTACAGATATATATGCCAGGACAACACACTATAATAAGCCAAAGGTAGACATACATAGATGTGTGGAAGAGGGTGACTGTGACAAGGAGCCATCCAGGCCTGTCTCACCCAGCACACAGCCTAAGGGCCCCAAACACATGAGATGCAGATGTCACTCACTGCAGATACTAGCCATCAGTATCTGTCAGCATTACAGACTATGTGGTGCACATGCCAGCTGTGCAACATGACTGTACAAGGAAGTAGCTATCTAGCAGCTGTATACAAGTACCTGTGACATGTGACCCCATGTGTGCCCGCATGTGGGCATGTCAACCCGTACATGAATGGGTTATGGCCCATGCACACACCGCCCTCCCCATAGCCCTACTATGACAAGCCTGCTGAGGTACTCCAATGTGAAATACACCTTTGGTAGAGTTGCAGCCCAGTAATCTCTACAGCGTGTCCTGTAACTGTGTACTGCTGTAGTGTGATAAAGTGGTTAGGTAGGTGATCTAACCCTAGACTTAGCAACTGTGTGTGTGTATGTGTGTGTGTGTGTGTGTGTGTGTGTGTGTGTGTGTGTGTGTGTGTGTGTGTGTGTGTGTGTGTGTGCATTTCTGATTGTTTAGAGAGCAATGCTTTTTATGGTACTCACACTCCTTACAATTCATATACTCAACTTTGGCACGGCTGCTGATGTCACCTACCTAGAAATACACCTCTGGAAAAGTTGTTGCCTAGTAACCTGCTTAGCTCGTCCTGCAACTGCGTACTACTGTAGTGTGATAAAGTAGTTAGGTAGGTGTTCTCACCCCAGACTTGGCAAGTTTGTGTGCGTGTCTGCATGTCTCTGATTGTGCAGAGAGCAATGCTTTTTAGGGTACTCACACTTCTTACAATTCATATACTAAACTTTGGCAAAGCTGCTGATGTCACCCACCTAGAAATACACCTATGGGAATGTTGCTGCCTAGTAATCTCTGTAGTGCATCCTGTAACTGCGTACTGCTGTAGTGTGATAAAATAGGTAGGTGTTCTTACCCCAGACTTGGCAACTGTTTGTGCATTTTAGTGAGTGTCTGATTGTGTAAAGAGCAATGCTTTTTAGGGTACTCACACACCTTACAATTCATATACTCAACATTGGCAAGGCTGCTAATGTCATCCAACTAGAACTACACCTCTGGGAAGGTTGTAGCCCAGTAATCTCTGTAGCTCGTCCGGTAACTGTGCACTGCTGGAGTGTGATTTAGAACTGTGGTAGGGTTCCATCTCCACCTATGGCAGTTCTGGATGTTTTGTATGTGTTTCAATGTCTGTGTATGGAGCAATGCATCATAAGCTAGTCACTTGCAGTACATTTCAAATGCCCTACTTTGGTAATACTGCTGATGCCATTCATTGTGAAATGCACCTTTGGGGAAGGAGTACTCCAGTAATCCCTGTGGTGTGTCCTATAACAGTTCCATGCTATAGTGTGATATAGACCTCTGTCAGGGGTTCTATACCCACACATGTTGTTTGTGGATGTTTTGTGTGTGTCTCACTGTGTGTGTAGGGAGCAATGTATTTTAGGCTAGTCACTCACAGTACATTTCAAATGGCCTACTTTGGCAATTCTGCTGATGTCATTCAGTGTGAAATACACCTTTGGGGAAAGAGTACTCCAGTAATGTCTATGGGGTGTACTATAACTGCGTAGTGCTGTAATGTAATAAACTAATTAGGTAGGGGTTCTACTCCTAGACATGACAGGTGTGTGTGTTTGTAACTCGTATCCTGGATGAAGGTGGATGTGCGTGTGTGATACCTGGGCCCAATGTGAGGTGGGTTTTGCAAAATTCTGATAAGGTGGTCCTAGTACATATCACAACGTCAACTGTACAGGGATAACAGCTGTGAAATAGCCAAGAGGCTGGGGTACATATCTATACCCATACATGTGACATCAAGGCCAGGCAGTCACAGTTAGCAACCCCAGTATTACCCAGAGCACACTCTCACCCATGCCTCATACACACACACATGCCTAGGCAACAGCCAACATGTGGGTAGTACATTGCATATTGGCCACTGATAGTAACTATGGAGTGATATCAGTGGGCTACAGAGGGCATGTCACCCTCCCCATCTGTCCAATATACACGTACATGCATACAGTGCACCTCCCCCATGTTCCTGCACCACCTGTGGTGCCTTCACATGTGACCCTCAACATACATACCATGCCTGACAACATGCCCTGTATGGACAGATGCCACTGACACCAGGGAATGTTGTTAGCATGCTATCAATGTAGGTGCAGGGTAAACCTGCTGCCCATTACCAATCCCTGCCACAGGTTGGCAAGACGGGCACATCGGATGATAATCTGTGTTCACAACATGGGCCAGACACCCCAGGTACAGTTCCACATGTCACTGTACATGCATGTGGAAAGTCTGCACATCCTAGACACAATCCATGTCATGGACTAAGGAACACATACATGGCAAGTAATGCACAGCATTGGCTACACACAATAGTCACCCAGGTGACTGGATGGGGGATACAATACCCACCTGTGTGGCAAATGCAAAAACTACAACCCTGAGCCACAATGCTGACCATTGTCATGTGGCCTGATGCCAAGGTATATCCATTGCATACCCTTGTATAGCTTGCTGGCACAGTCGACCACCACACACCTGTGCAGACATGCACCCATGCATGTCAGTACTGGCACCCTGTGTGTTTCTGTGTGTGTTGTATAGTGTGTATGTCCACATCCACACTCACTACAACCCCCATGGGCATACTGAAGCATGCTGTCTGATGTCTGACACCTCCTCGTAATCTTTGCCCTTACAACCTCATATGACCTGTGTGGTGCATGTGATACCTGCACATTGATATGTTGTGGCAATCCCACTACTGATGAGTTGTACTCTTAGCCCTGCCAAGTGTGTAAATGTGTGGGTGTCTCTGTGAGAGTGTGGCTGTGTTGACGCTGGCACCTGTTCATGCGGACAGGCACGTGTATGTCACCTACTGTATAGCTACCGTATCCCTGTTGTATATGTCACTCACCATCACATATATGTTCTGATGGCTCCACAACTGGTAACCCATGTGGTACATCCAATAACTGCATTGAACTGTGATAGCACTACATAGTTGTCGGAGGTTTGATACCCTGTGCTGGTAGGTGTGTGACACAAACATGCTTCAGTTCTACTCTCCCACCCCTCCCTGGCATGAACTTGCCTCTGTCTGGCTCTCTCACTCACTCTCTGGTGGATGTGGAGACCCACACCTGCTTTGCTTAGGCAGCAGCATGTGTATTTTATGTGCTGCTCATGATCAGCTGATGGCCTCTGCACGAATTGCAGCCCTCCCCTAGCTGATTGCATGTGGAACAGCTGTGGTAACATTCCCATAGCCAATTTCATGGAAACACACTCCAATATCTAGGAAGATTATGGTGGTGTTGTCCCTTTTCATTCACTATGAGCAGGAACTAGATATGTTGTTTGGAAAACAGCATCTCAGATGGATTGGGGATTTACCTCTAACAACATACACTGTGGAAAGAGGGCAACAAACAGGAGGGTGAGGTGCCGAACCTGACTACAGACTGTAAGTGCTGCTATACTGCATTTGGAGTAATGTTGGTTTCACAGTGTTTGTCTGGATATGGCTGTCATACATGTCTAAATACCTGCCATGTCAGTTTCATGTTTATGAGGAATCCCCATCTGCAGTGTTGTGCCTTTGGTTTCATATGTTACCCACGGAGCATCTGTCTGTGGACTGCAGAAGGTAGTGTGAGGACTGCAGTCTGTAGATGGTGAAGGCCGTGACAGTTACTGACTTCATATCCCTCATAGGACATATGTTGTAACAAGCCCTGTTACAACAGTAAATGTATGAGGTTATCACAGCAACATGTCAATATTGGCCCTGTGTATGTGCTCCCAACCACACCTCTGTCAACCTTTGTACATATGTTGTGCGGGAAGTGGGGCATATGTGCCGTACACCATAATTAGTGTCATCATATCTGATAACAAGCCAGTGATATATCAGACTGCTATACATGTTATGTACAGTAGGGGTTATATTTCGTGACATAACCTGGACATTCTGCGGATGTTTGTAGAGTACTGAGGTCTGTGTACGTATGGTGAATGTCAACAATGTGTGTATTGTTAATATGTACTTTAGCCTGTGTACAGACTGTGGTAGATGTCATTGTTCTAGTCCCCCTCCTATCTGATGTTACATGCTGCCCCACTGTATGGTACCATATTGACGTGCATGTTTGTAGGGCCATACACACATGTCCCATACCACAGACAGAAATCAGACCAAACTGTGTAGCAGCCCAGTATATGTAGGGTCAGTCTGTGAGTGGCACATATGAGGATAGTGTAGAATAGATAGGCCATATACTGTAATATTATGCTAGCTTACCATATGTGGCTGTGGCTGTGTTCACATTGGTTGTGATTATGCACTTTCATACAGGTGTATCTTACCCTGTGCTGTGACATGCCTGTTGAGCCTGCCATATATGCAGGTACATGTGCATTCCCCCATAGGTGATGTAGGCCAGTGTTGAGCCAGACATCCTGTAGCCTGCACAGTGCATTGTTACATGCCTAGCAGCTTAGTGTACTTACCCAGTGAGATGTCATGTGCAGATACTTGCAGGATGTACTGCTGCCGGGCCTCCGTTACAAGTCATTTATGTCAGACAGAGCAGTGGGATGCTGTACAGATGTATGTCAATATCTAGTGGGTAGAATGTGGCCATGGCACACCTGCACCAGTGGTCATTATGTGTCAGGCCAGACAGGAGTGTGTGAATGCATAACCTATGGTGGCAAATGTATACCAGTCGTTATGTGTTATACCCATCTACATGGCTGTTTACATTCATATTGTCAGGCATGGTACACATGTGCACTAAGGGCTTATGTGTATACCTCTGGGCTGTACAGGGTGTGTCAGAATTCCACACATATTGGCCAATATCTCTGCTGCAGTCCACAGGGGCATTACATGCTAGCAGCTGTACTTTACAATGATGTCCTTAGGATATCTGTCAGTAGCCAATGGCACACATGTTATAAGCAGATGTGACCTTCCACACACACCATGTCTGTGAAGACAATCCAAATGACAGTAGCAACAGTCTACTAATATACCTGCTATACATACCTGACATCCCCTTGCACTATGACTTTGGGACTGTAGGGGCTGGGGTAGAGCTACACTTCATGTCCAGGACATATGGTGGAAATATATGTACATATACTTATCCAGATAGCCATACATATATGATTACACATGTGTAATACTTAGAATTAACCACTGTCATGGCAACCACCCACTATAAATCCCTACATCATGTGGGCGTGGTCCCTCTAGATTTCCTGTGTGATGGACATCCTTCCTGTGTGTGGGCATCAGTGTTACAGACAGCAGGTAGCAATACCTCTTACAGGAGAACTGGCACACTCAGGCCAGCTACATATTTGTAGGAGGATCAGGAACAAAAGACAGACTGTGAGTAGAGTTGTGTTATGCTTTGCATAGTACTGGTGTTACAGGGTGTGTGTGTACATACTAGTTTACCTTGGAATGCAGTCTGTCTGCATAGCTCATAACTATGGGCCTATCTCCTTGCTGGACAGAGGTATGCCTATCATGTTTTGTCTGTCCACCACACAGGTTCTGTGTCAGATTATTGAGTGCTATCAGTACATGGCTACATCCATTTCTGTTTCTAACCTCAATTCCCTGACTACTGGCATGTTGCAGACTATCCTGTAACACCAGCAACTTGCTTAGTGTATGGCAAATTTTTCCACATATGTGCCTGTGTTCCAGCTTCTGTCCTCCACCTACATACCAAACTTTGCACATATGTCATGCTGTCAGGGGTTGTTCTGTAGTGGGCTGTGAGCATATTACACTGCCATTGCTGCCATCAGTCCACTGCTGTTGTATCCCCCACACATGCAGTGGGGCTGGGGCCATATATGTGTGGGCGTCATCTACACAATATATGTGTGCCCTTATGCACTCCAGAGGTCACTGTATGTAACAGTGGTATATGGCCCTGTATTATTAAGTCTAGGGGGGAGCACCATAAATGACCTAGGCAGTTACAAAAGGTGGGGGTATCAGAGATGAGCTGCCGTAAGGTAACTGGATGTACAGTACCGTATACTTCACCTATATTTGCATTACTTACATGAACTGGGGTAATGCAAGCCCACTGCCTCCTACCATACAGACTGTTCTATTTGTCTGTGTGCTCATGATAGTGTCAGTTATGCCTTGTTATGTAACAGTTAGAACCCATTTGATCACATAATGTCTTTACCACCTACTGAGTTTGTACAGAGTGTAGATAGAGGCTGCTGAACTATACACCTGCATTACATACTGTTGATTATCTGGTATCCTGTGGCCCAGTCTGTCTTCACTATTGTACAATTTAAAGGGCTTGGCCTGGAAAGCAGCAGTGCTGAACCTTTACAGACTACTGTATTAGTGTAAGTATTTTATGGTTGCAGTAATCTGTTTATATGGTTGTCAGTGTCTGAACAGCTATATGACATGGCATATAGAACTGTAATAGTACACAATTAAAGGTTTTCTATTTCTGCAAACCTGTGTGTGGTGTATTTCCTATGACCTCTCTATGGGTATATGTTGCAGGCAACGATTGACATATGTATGGGTGGCTCATACAGTGTCCAGTTGTTCAAGTGTTAACTGTAGGCATAGTGGCTGTTCCATATTGTGTGCAACTTCAACATATGTATCTTACTGTACATATATCTGCGTGTGTATGTGTAGACACATGTATACATATATATATATATATATATATATATATATATATATATATATATATATGTATATCTGTATCTGCATATCTGTGTCTGTGTATCTGTAGCGTGGGGATGTTGATGGCTTCCACATATTACATTTCCTATGGGGGAGACAGACAGTACTGCATGATATGTTAACAATACCAGCCTGACATCATACAGGTGGGATGGCTTACTGTTAACATCTTGTGGCCAGGTCGTGTCCGGTCCTGGTTATGGGATCTGCAACACTTAGCAGTGTATTGCAGGCCGGATGTGTTTGGCTGTGGGGAGGATGCCTATTCATACAAGACGTATAGTGTGTGGGGCCTCACAACCCCATTAATGGTGCATGTGGACATATGTGTGTTTGTTAATCTGCCATTGCTATGTAGAGATGTATGGCTATATATATATATATATATATATATATATATATATATATATATATATATAATTATGTCCGTATATACCTACATAGATATATATCTGCGTACACATATGTAACGTGCTGTGTATATGTAGACATATAGGTGCAGACACATATATGTATTGATATAAGCATTTGCATGTATATATGTGCATATATATTGATATATATGTATATAGTTGTAGACATAAATATATATATATATATATATATATATATCTATATATATGGATCCCTATCACATGGTCGACAAGCCATTTGATCGACTTTCATTTGGTCAACAGTTCATTTGGTCGACAAGCAGTTTTATGTGGGGGGCTTCACCCCCTACACCCCCCAATTTGGGGGACTGTGCCCTCCCCTAACTATATATATCAACTCCAGGGTCGCACAACATTGGGGAGGGGGGCAAATCTGCCTGTCGACCAAATGAATTGTCGACCAAATGAAAGTCGATCAAATGGCTTGTCGACCATCTCAGGTAGACCCATAAATATATATATATATATATATATATATATATATATATATATATATATATATATATATATACACATACATATATAGATATGTTGTATCTGTTTAGATATTAATATATCTACACACACATCCATCTAGATGTTGGTATACATCCTCTGTACTGCTGCATGACTGGGCTGGATAATATGTTTCTGAAAACATCAAAGTTCTTTGTATCTGTCATGGCTTAGTGGTAAATCACTTTGTCTATAATGTGCAGGGCCCTTGGTTTAAGTCTTGCTGGAGCTGTTTATTTTTTTGCTAGGCAGAACACTGGCGGTTGGATACTGATTGATTAAGGCACTTTAAAAGCAGTTGTAACCGGGTTTGTGTTAGTTTGCCAGAGGTAAGCACTGGTAACTTCCTGTTACAGTGTCTTATACTTAGTTAGCTGGTATATTGCTTAACCTGTGTAGGCAGTGCTTACCCCTGCACAAACAGTCTTAAACCCATTTTCTGCTGATTAAAAGTGCATGCTTCCACTTAGCTCCGCACTAATTTCTTTAAAAGAAAAGAAAAAAGGGTTGATAGGAAAGTGGTAACAAGGGGCACAAAGAGAGAAAGACAGTGGGGAAAATAGCAAGGCATGTGCAAGAAGGGTTTAGGGAAGGTCCATAGCTTCCCATTTTTCTACAGCAACAGCTGTGCATATACACTGAATGTGGAGGTAGATTTGAAAACTCAAACCCCTGGGAGAGGGCTGAGGACAACCTAAATTAATTGTGATGCCAATTAGACCAGATTACATGTGTCCAGTGGACATGTGTGTGAAATGGACAGCTATGTATGTGGTGATTTTTTTTGTGGGAACAGCTTGCCCTTTCTTTCTCAGGTGAGAGTGGGATGTTGGGGAGGGGTAGTAGGCATATTTGGGGAGGTAGGATGGGTAGGTTAACAGGCAAGACAAACAAGATGCATACAGGGGCAGTATATGACACATGTGGGGGTAAACACCATGGATGGGGAGGGATGTTTGGAAGTCGCAAGCCCATGAGCCCCCAAATGGAAACAGTGGGACTGAGGTCCCCACCCATGGGCAGTCTCCACTGCACCTTCACAGGCCCAGTGGTGGCTGTGATGGGGGCTGTGTAGGAGAGGCAGGCTCACCCTCTAATTGCGCCACTTGGCCCTCAAGCTGGTGTAGCTGGTCTCGAAAAGCCCTATCAATTTCCCTATGCACCATGGTCTGGACCTGAAGAGAGGTGACTGGTTCCTCTCTGCCCCTGCTCCCAGGGGGGGGGAGGGGGGCCCATCCCCTGCAGCGGTTCCACCTGAAGGTGGTGCAGGGCCTACAGAGGAGGAGGTCCCAGGCTGGGCTCCAGATGTGCTAGTGCCTGGTGCCATGGCCAGCTGAGGTGGGACAGGTGGGTTCACTGGGACCAGCCTTCCCATACGAGCTATGGTGTTGCAGTTTACAGACAGATATGGGTTAGTAAAAGTCAACAGCATTCAGGATTATTTATAACAGCATGCATAGGTATACCCAATAACCCAAAACACCAGATTTAAATCAGTTTCAGTGCAAGCAGATTACATGCATATATGGAACAACAGTGGCCATTGCAACAGCATGCAGGTTTTGTTGATGGCAACAGGCAACCAATATGGGGGTATTTTAACATGGCACATGCATAGAAACAAATGTGAATATTTATAAACCGATAGCCGATAGAACATATGTACCAACAAAAGTTTGGAGTGTACCCATACCAATTGAGGTGTGTCATTGGGTTATTTTTGCACATATGTTAGGGGTGAGAGAGAGAGTTCAATTAACAACTAATATATCCTTGTAGTTTTCACTACATTCTTAATCACTGCAGTGATATGTCCCTTACATGTATTATTACACTACCCAATGGCCTTATATTGTACAATGGTATGTTTATAGATTATTATATACGTGACCTGTGTTCTTACATACAGGCGTAACAAGATGCAGGTGTTAATGCAACTTATGTTGAGAATTGCTCTCATACACTTTGGGTGAGATGCTGGAATGACAGGTTTGTTTTCATATACATTCTCTGACTATGCACACGTCTGACTATCAGTTATATGCCATTAACGGCTGCCTACATTTCTTGGATCATCACAATGATTTTACAGGGGAACAGGGTACCAGGTTGGTGATGTGGGCCATTTATCTGGACATGCTGGACAGATTGGAACAGTTGAGGAGTTTGAATATGCATACAACTTTCTATTTGAACATTCTAGCAAATTCTGTACAGTTGGGTGTAATTATGCATACAGCTTTCTATCTGAACATTGAAACAAAATCTGTACAGTTGTGGTGTATGATTATACATACAACTTACTAGCACTCCCGGGATTCAAACCCCTGCTGTGTGTGACAAAAAACTTACAGTTTACATCACAGTACGCTGTGCTATCAGGGAATTGATGTGAAGCTTTCTAATGTTTTCGGTCTAAGTATCCCTCAGTTGTACAATATGACTGACCTCTTGGCAAGTCTAGCATTTTTATACAGACCTTCATACAAATTTTATCTGCATACCACAATGTGGGTAACACTGCTAATACAACAGTACTATTTATAGTATACAACAGTTCAACAACATATGAAAGAAGTGTAAACAGAAGCACTCCAGGGGTTATACCTTTATTCACAGAATATTACACCTTTATTTCTATTGGTACGACACTTTCTCAGGCTCTTATATTTATTTGTTATGACAGTGCATGCAGAATAATTACTAACCTGCCTCGCAATGCAACCTTTGTAACCTAGCATTGTGGGCTTGCTGGTTCACAGCCCGCTCATCTGCAGCTGTCAGAGAGATACAGTGATATTTAGCCATACCTATCCATAGTATACACAAGTTAGACAATTATCACCTACTTAGTAGAATGAGTACTTATCCAGTACTGGGGCATTAGGCATCTGATGAGATTCCTGGATCCACTGTTACAGTACATGCCCCCTCCACCGCTTCAGGTCAGCATGGTGGTGCCTGACCTACTCACCAGTCCGGGGGATACCTGTGGCACTGGTGAGGTCACGGGCGAGACTGTCCCAGGCCTCCATTTTATACTGTGAGCCCTGGTACTGGCCCTGCAGTAGTCTTTCCTCATGGTATTTTACCAGGAGCTTTTTACTCCTGGATGCCCCAGTGCTGCACTCTAAATCAAGTGTTTTCACCCACTCCAGTCATTATGCCTCCAGTAGGAAGCTACAACCAGTTATGGATAGTATTCCCGCCTATGTGGTTTAAATACGGCCAATTTCCTGCACTTTTCTGTGACTGGCCAGTTTTGAATAGGCTAAGCTATGGGCACACCTGCTTCCTAAGGCTGGCACTGCTTAAAGAGATATACCACTAGGCAGATTAATTGGCTGCCCTACACATTGCTTACACTTACTATGTTGAGCTGTGCAGCAGTTAGCATTGCTTAATAGTTAATTAGCATTATGTTTGACTTTTGACAGTGATTTATTATTCATTACAGGTCATATATGTGTCTGGTATCCATGATTCATGTGTACATACACTGTATGGCAAAGTAAATAGTTGCAAAATTATAAAAAATAACTTTTATTTTTTTTGGACGATTTCAGCTGTTTAAGTGTAGGGCAGCAGTGCACAAATGGGATTGGCCTGAAAATAAGAAACAAAGTTGGAAATAAGCTTTTAAACCAAAATCAGTATTCTGCCATAATAGTCAATGGCATGCAGAAGACAACAATACCATGGATAGTGGATGCTAAGGGGGAAGGCTGAGTGTCAGTCTTGTAATCATGCATTAGCAGTCAGTTTTACGTAAATGAGGGGATTGATACTGAATCACACATTTCTACTCAGTGTCAGCTTGCACCCAACTGTGTAGGTGCAACAACACCATGATATAAGCATAACAGGTAGATGACCTCATAAGGGGGAGTACCATGCATGCTGTAAGCTTATTGGAGCTATGTGGCCCATGTTTGCCCTTAGCTAAGCACAGGTAAGGAAGGGGTGTGTATCTGAGACTGCCTAGCAGTGTTTACATTGCCTAAACAGGTGCTTGCACTGTGCACCAGGTTTTAAAAAAAAACAACAACAAAAAAAAAAAAACAGGAAATAGCAGCTCTGTTCACATCTGAGCACTGGGTATGTGCGGCGTGCCTCGGGGCTTAACTGGGAAGGCAATGGGAAGGGAAAACAGCAGTAGGAAGGCAATCAAGGAGAACTAGCATAGCTGGCAGGTGTAATGTATCAGAATCAGCCAATTACACAAGCAGCAGCCCAGCCCAGCAAACTACTATAAACTATGCAAACACTTTTCACTCTGGTTTTTCTGTCAAACTCTACACCACTGGTGTGCACAGAAAGGGGGAATTTTACCTGACAAAATCAACAAAATGATAGGGGCTGCTCTCGCTCTCATACATCAATATGTGGAAGAGGCTGAGGGTGGTGAGGATGAGAATGCTGACGACCATCCCACAGTGAGGAGAGGAGAAGGAAAAGAGTGTACAGACCCAGGGTAACCTACCAGGGGCTACGTGAGCTGGATATCATGGAGTGCTATAGGGTAGACAGGGACATCCTACAGCAAATTGTTGAGCGGTGCCAGCCACGCCTCATACATAGAACCAACAGAGGGGAACCCATCCCAGTAGATACCCAGGTATGGTAGGCTTAAGAATACTAGCCACAGGTTCCTTCCAAAGGCCAACTGGGGATATCATGAGAATCTCACAGGCATCAGCATCCAGGGTACTCCACCAGCTCCTGGATGCCATGTCAGCACATGCTGGTGAGCACATATATTTCCTCAACACCCATGAGGCATTGACCAGCAATATGTGTCTCTTCCACCAAATAGCAGAATACCTTGAGGTAGTGGGTGCTATAGACTGCACGTGCATACACATCAAAGCACCACCCGGTGAGTGGAGTAGGGTCTACATAAAGCACAAGGGATTCCCCTCCATCAACTGTCATGTTGTGTGCAATGTCCAGGACATTATCATGAATGTGTGTGTTGGCAGCCCTGGAAGCTATCACGACTCCCACATCTGACATATCACACAGCTGTACCAGAGATTTGCCAGTGGGGACATCCCATATGGTCACCTAGTGGGAGATGCTGGTTACGCACTGGAGACATGGCTGATGACACCCATCAGAAATGCACACACACCCAAACAAGAACTCAATAATGAGGCACACGCACAAACTAGAATCATAATACAGCATGTGTTTGGGATGCTCAAGTCACAGGTCTGGTGCCTGGACATATCTGATGGAGCCTTGTAGTACTCTCCAGCTACATTTACACAAATTTTCATTGTATGAACCATGCTATAAAATATGATCCTGCAGAAACAGCAGGCAATGCATAACACATACACTGACATGGTGGGAACCCAGGGAATGTCACCTCTCTCTGACTCACACATATAGTAAAAGGGATGCCAAACATGACACTTTATGTGCTTTACCATGTATAGGGAGTGTACTATGTGCAGCCAGCATAGTCAGCCCTCCAGCACGATCCTCAGTGCTGGCACAGCCACAAGGAAAATCACTCCTCCTAGCAATTGCTGAATGGAGTAGTGTGTTCTGCTAGTTGTAGCTATGGTATGGATGTGAGCATACAAGGGAATCGGGTGGCTGAAAGGGATGGCAGCAGATACTGGACACCTATATGGGCTGCATGAAATCCATAACAAATACTGCTGTCAACAAAGTAGGCAGTACTAGACAAGATGACAAATCCCACTGCAGTACATGTGGTGGCCCAAATGCGTGTCCCTAGGACAACACATATGCATGTCAGTGAGGTTCACATACCCAACAACAGCCTCAGCCAGCAGGACAGGTGTATATGACCATAAAGAAAGGCTGTGCTAAGGCCTCCAATTAATGGCAATGGAGAACAGCCCCCCTCCAGACCTACACAGACAGACTACATCAGGTCAGGCAGTTGTATGTTAGTTCCGCAGGGTAAAAAGTCTGAAACTGAAATGTAGGTCAATAAAACCTAAGATTTGTACTCTACTGATATGCCTCTAGTCTGCATGATAGGTCAGAATACAAAACAAAATGGAAGACAACAGAGCACCTGAAACACCAGTACAGTCATAGCAAATGTTTACAGTTGTCATGTGTGCCGCCCCCTACAATCCTATAGAGAAATGCAGTAACATGTAGGAGTGGGGTTAATAACAGTGGAGCACAGATTACCTGAGCTGGCCCAATTTACAGGATAGATTGTTGCATGTGTACAATATGCAGGGCTTGTTAGGTTGTTGTGTGTTGTATATTGTGTGGAAGTGGTCAGCACGTAGGCATGGAGGGTTATGTCCTGGTGTCCAGTACTGTCGATGACAGGGCCATGTTCTGACAACTGCAGTGCCAAACACAATGCATCCCAGCAAGACCCAATTCAGCAGTCATCCATAATCATTGTTCAGATATCAATATCTGTCTCCATCTGAAAGATGGACATGCTATAAACTTGGCCCCAAACATACACACAGTACACAGGTGGAAGTACCCAAGACAGAGTACATAAAATGTAACTGCCAACTGCACACACCTTTGGAATTGTACATACAGGTTAGCAGCACATTAGTTGTTCATGTAGCATGGAATACTGATGTAGTCTGCCAATTACTGATAGACCACAAAAGGCACAGTTATGAAGTAATGAGAGACTGCATATGTCCCAGCACAAGACAGCATAAGGGGAATGTCCCAGGTATATCTGTGAGTCATCTGCAAGAAGCCTCCATATCACACATGCACTCAGCTCACCCCACCATCATCCACAGGTGTATCACAGGTCATATCCCTGTTGTTGAGAATAAGTACAGCATGAACCCCACTTCTGTGTGGGAATACCCACAGAATGCAGCATGCTGAGGAGGTGTCCTATGGACAGGAAATATTGCCATTAACACCTCGCACACTTACACTGTCACCCCAGGGGAATCCAGTGGCTCACAGCCTGGGACTGTAGGAGTGACAGAATGCACTGGCCTGCTATAGATGGCCTGCATCACTACCAAATGCCCTACAGTCCCCTGTAAAAGGCCTATGTCTCATCCATACTGCCAATGTATGTTATCTCATGGGGTCCCATCTAACAACATAATATAGTACACAGAACACAAATGCAAGGCCATGTTGACCAATCCTAGTAGCATGCCCACCATGTCCTACTGAATGAACTGTGGACCAGCCCCTAAATAACACTGGGATGAAGGGGCAACTATAGGGATACTTTACAGATATCACTCGCATAATGTTAGGAAGAGGATAGAATAACAGAGTGGAGGGTGTAGAAGCATGGACACCATGGAGTGTGTGAAGTCTGAAACTCTGATGTGTGCCCATACTACCCCTGCCTGAAAACGCAGTAATGGGTGGCTACAAACAAGCTCATTAACCACAATGTGAAGGGGACCTGACCAGATATATGATCCCTGCTTCTGGGTATACTGGGTGAATCTGTACAGCTGAGAGGTATGGCCACAGAAAGATATGGCCATTCTGCTATGTCAATAGATGTACAAGCAGGAGATCCTCAGCCACCACAGTACCAAGGTGCTGGACCATTTACACAGATCCATCAGCAAGTGTCTGCAGCTACCCCTCCAGAATGGCATGAGTGTGCAAGAATATGTAGGCTACAAACCACAATACTGGACATAGCTTCATTCATCATGTATTTCCCAGGAAATAACTGTGAGCAAATAAGTATATCTGTCAGTAGTTGATGGCATAATTAATCACAGTATAAAACAGTATGTGTCTGAATATCTCCGCTAACACCAACCATGTAACACAAGCAGCACCGACACAACAGTTACAGTATCCCGCTATCTTTCCCCCACTGTGGCTCCATATTGTCAACCTATCTACAGATATCCTGCAGAAACAGGTTGCTAGTTGTAGGTGTAGAACACAAAATCCTGCACTGGAGTACAACCTACCCGGAATGGATTCACACACTCAATACAGAAGGTCATACTGGGCATGGTCCCAAACTTAGAAAAATGAAGCCCATGTCTAACAGCAAAATACAGAATGTCATACTGGGCATGCTCCAACACTTAGAGAAATGAAGCTCATGTCTGACAACAACAGTGGACTATACCTATCTGTCAGTCGCAGATGTCTGTGCACACACCCCACATTGCACACCATTGATGCTTTGCACACACATTGGATAGGAATACTTACACATATCCAAGGGCAACACACTATAATAGGTCAAACATACACACACAGAGATGTGAGGAAGACACAGGCAGACAGTAACAAAGAGATTGCCATCATGAGGCCTGTCCCACCCACCACACATCCAATTGACCAAAATCACATGATGTGCCAATGTCAATCACTGTAGACATTTGCTTTTGGAAGCTCTCAGCCCGATAGTGTCTGTGGTGCTTGTGATAATGGTGTAACATGATAGTACAAATCAGTATTCATCTAGCATTTGTATACCCAGTCCTGTCAAATGTAAAGTTGTGTGTGACTGAGTGTTGTGTGTGTGTTTCCAGAGGAATGGTTTATGGCCCATTCACACACACACTGCACTTCTCACAGCCTATGTTAGCATCATGCTGATGTCAGTCACCTTGAAATAACCCTCTGGCCAATTGTCAGCCCCATAATCTCCACGGTGCATGTGATAACTGAGTAATGCTGTACTATAACATACTAGTTAGGTAGGAGTTCTAATCCCAGATATGGCAACTGTGAAACTCTGCATGTGTGTAGAGATTAGTGATTTTGAGGCCATTCACAGTCACTACACCTCCCATTGCCCTACTTTAGTGAGCCTTGCTGATGTCAGTCACCTTAAAATACCCCTTTGGACAAGGGCCAGCCCTATAAGCTCTGTGGCACATGTGATAACTGTGTAATGCTATAGTATAACATACTAGGTATGTAGAAGTTCTAATCCCAAACATGGCAACTGTGTGTATCTGTAGATATTAATGATTTTGAGGCCATTCACAATCACTACACCTCCCATTGCCCTACTTTAGCAAGCCTGCTGATGTCAGTCACCTTGAAGTACTCCTTTGGAAAAAGGCCAACCCTGTATGTGCCATGGCACATGTGATAACTGTGTAATGCTATAGTGTAACATACTAGTTAGGTAAGAGTTCTCATCCCAGACATGGCAACTGTGAAACTGTGTGTGTGTGTGTGTGTGTGTGTGTGTGTGTGTGTGTGTGTGTGTGTGTGTGTGTGTGTGTGTAGAAATTATGATTTTGAGGCCATTCACAGTCACTACACCTGTCATTGCCCTACTTCAGCAAGTCTGCTTATGTCAGTCATCTTGAAATACCCCTTTGGACAAGGGCTAACCCTATAAGCTCCATGGAGTGAGTGATAGCTGTATCATGCTATAGTGTAATATACTAGTTAGGTAGGAGTTCTTTTCCCAAATATGGCAACTGTGAAACTCTGTGTGTGTATAGAGATTAATAATTTTGAGGCCATTCACAGTCACTACACCTCCCATTGCCCTACTTTAGCAAGCCTGCTGATGTCAGTCACCTTGAAATACCACTGCAGAGAAGGGCCAACCCTATAAGCTCCATGGCATGTGCCATAAATGCGGCACAATGTAGTAGCAGTAACTACACGAGTATGGGTTTGAATCTCATCTGTGATAAGTGTTTGTGTGTGTACATATGTATGCATGTACCTTAAAGATTTTGGCCCCATTTACAGCCAGTACACATGTCAGAGCCTGACTTTAGCAGTCCTGAAGATATAATCCACCTTACAAGTACCTGTTGCCAACTCTAAACCATGTCAGGTCAGTGATGCATGTGGTAAATGTGTAACATAATGGTCTGTAAATATTGTTGGATAGAGCTTTGAACCTCAACCCTGGCAAATGTAAATGTATGATTCAGGTAAAACTAATTTTGGGATCCCTCATCCACTACATCACCCAATCCCAGTATTTACAAGGGCTGGTGATGTTCCTCACCTTAGAAGTACCTTAGGACAACATCCAGGCTATAAGCTCAGTGGCCCATACAATAAATGTGGTCCACTGTAGTAGCAATACATAGCTAGGTAGTTGGTTGAATCTCAGTACTGGCAAGTGTGTGTGTCTGTCATCAATATTCTATGTGGAGATTGCTGTGATTGTGTAATAAAAGGATGCATTAGGGGGTGGGTTTTGCTGAATTATTATATTGATGACCTACTATATGTCACAATGTCCACCTTGCAAGGACAACAGATGTCAAACACCAGAGAGGCTGGTGTAGACAATCCATAGCCCTACATGTGACATTATGGATCAGTGAACAATATATGCAACCCTTGTATTACTCAGAGAATGCTCTCACCCATGTCTCATACACAAAAACACATGTCTAGGCAACAACCACTATATTGGCAGTTCCCTGCATATTGCCTCTCAGATAGTAACCACGGTGTGATTGCAGTGGACTACATGCCTGTTGACCACAACAGTGCCACTGACATCAGAAAGTACTGTGATGTGTAACATCTCCTGACTGTGTGTTATCCAGCAAGTAAAAGGACATGGCACCCTGTTCCATCCCTACAGTAGGCAAATACATGCTTAAAGTGGTCCTTTTGCTATGTTCTCCACTGGATGCTTGCAACAACAGTAGAGTCTGAAAATGTAACCCACAAAGGGAATACCATGCCTTATACACATGCCCTGTATGGACAGATGTCACTAACTCCACTGAATACCTGTATCATGCTGTCAATTTAGGTGCAAGCACAACCTCAGTTTCATAGCCAGGTCTCCCCAAATGATATCAGGAATGCTACATCAGAAGATAACAGTCTGTACACACAACATACCCCAGAGACTTCAAGTACACTTCCACACATCAAAGAACATGCATGTGGGACATGTGCACAACCCTGACACTGTCCATGTTATGGAATATAGATCATATACATGGAAAGTAGTACACATCACTGGCCACCCACAATAGTAACCCAGATGAGTGGATGGTGAATACAATACCCACCTGTGGGGTCCACTCCAGGGACTACACCCCTGAGCCACACTTGAGACCATTGTCATCTGACCTGATGCCAAGGTATTCCCTTTGCTTAGCCTTGTACGACCGCCAGGCCCATTCACTTACTACACACCTGTGAAGCAATGAACTTATGCATCTCAGTACTGGTGTGTGTTGGTGTGTGTGTGTGTGTGTGTGTGTGTGTGTGTGTGTGTGTGTGTGTGTGTGTGTGTGTGTGTGTGTGTGTGTGTGTGTGTGTGTGTGTGTGTGTGTGTGTGTGTGTGTGTGGAGATTAATGATTTTGAAGCCATTCACTACACCTCTCATTGCCCTACTTTAGCATGGCTGCTGATGTCATTCACCTTGAAATAACCCTTTGGCCATGTATAAGCGATATAAGTTCTGTGGTGCTTGTGATAACTGTGTAATACTGTCATGCAACAAACTACTTAGGTAGGGGTTCTAATCCTGATTTTGCCAACTGTGATAATGTGTGTGTTTTCCAGACAGAGTATGTGTGTGTCTCCGTTCATACCTGCTTTTCTGGACATTCACATGTACTACACTTCCCTTACACCTCTTTTAGCATTGTTGCTGATGTCACTCACCTTCAAAGATACCTCTGGACAGCTTTCTAACATATAAGCTTTGTGGCACATGCAATAACTGCATAACACTGTAATAGCAATACATAGTTAGGTAAGGGGTTGAAACTCAGTACTGGTAAGTGTGTGTGTCATCAGTATCCTGTGTGGGTGGTGGGGTGATTGTCTACTGACAGGATCCATTGCAGTGTGGGTTTTGCTACATTATTATATTGAGGGAGTATATATGTCCCATTGTCCACATGACAAGGCCAACAGTTTTCAGACACTGTAGAGGTAGTTGTAGACAATCCTCAGCCATGATGTGCACAGCCACGTGCAACTACTCTGTGACAGTATGAATTACTAAACAATATAGGCAACTGTTACAACAGCTAGATACCACTCTCCACCCACAGATCATACACAAACATGCTTGACTCTTACTCTCTTGAATCCTTCCTTTCTTTCTTTGTCTCTGTCTCTGTCCCTCTCTCTCTCTCTCTCTCTCTCTCTCTCCCTCTCTGTTGGATATGGAAAAGTACATCTGTTTTGCACAGGCAGCAGCTTGAGTTTTGTAAGGAATGCTCATGATCAGCTGATAGTCTGTGCATGAATTGCAGTCCCCCACTTGATAATTGCATGTGGAACAGTTGTGGTATCATTCCTGTAGCCAACTGCATGGAAACACACTCCTATAACTAAGCACTTTATGGGGGTGTGGCCCTTTTCCTTCACTGTTAGCAGGACTTCCTGTGGGTGTTTGACAAACAGCATCACAGAAGGTAGTTGGAAATACCTCTTACAACACACACTGTGGAGACAGGCCAAGAAACAGGAAGGGGATGTTCCAGACATGGGGACAGAATGTAAGTATTGCAGTTCTACATTTGAAGTAATGTTGGTTTAACAGGGTTTGTGTGGATTTGGCTGTTCTACATAATTTAAAGTCTGGCATAACAGTGTTATGTGGTTGAGGAAACACTCACCTGTAGGGCTATCTGCAGACTGTCCAGAGTTTGGAGTCTTACATGTGTTGTGTTATGC
>NC_056732.1:192717124-192769624 GCF_019279795.1 Protopterus annectens
CAGTTTGCAACCCATCTTGTGACATATGGGTTTATATTTAAGCTGGTGAGCTTTTCTATGATACCCGAGTAGGGTATTGTGTTGAAAGCTTTTGCAAGGTCAAGGTAGGCTGTGTGAACTGCCTTACCCTCATCAATGGCCTTGGTGACTGTTTCAAAAAAGTCGACCAAGTTCAAGAGGCATGATCTGCCCTTGACAAAGCCGAATTGGGTAGGATCCAATGTCTGTAGGTCCCCTATGTCTTTATTTATTTAGTTCCATTATGATCCTCTCCATAGCTTTGCAGACCAGGCTTGTTAAGTTTATGGGGTGGTAATTACCAGGGTCCATAGAAGCACCGCCTTTGTGGAGTGGGACCACAGTTGCCGTACGCCAGTCTTTGGGTATGTATCCTGTGGTAAGGCTAAGATTAAACAGCAGCCTTATGTGTGGGTTTAGGTCCTCATTGAGTTCGTATAGCACACAGCCGGGGACACCATCCGGTCCCATTGATGCTGTATTTTTAGCTTTAGAGAGAGCAGCTCTCACCTGGGCATTTGAGATGATTGGGAGGCTACACTCTGCTGGGATAGATATTTCTCCTTTTGGGGGGGAGGGAGGGGAGAAATTTTCACTGAACCTGTCTGCCAGTATGTTTGCAATGTCTGTGGGTTCAGTGATTTTTGTATCATTTTGGACTAATTATGAACATATTTGGGAGTTTCCACCCAGATTTCTAACATAGCTAAAGAAGGCCTTATGATTGTCTTTTGAGTCCTTGGCGATTTTTCTCTCAAAGTTGGCCTTGGATGATTTTATGAGTGACCGTAGTTTTTTACTAGTATTGATCAGAGATGTCTTCCCTTTTAGGGATTTTGCTCTATCTTGTAGTAGCTTTCTCCTCTTGTTGTAAAGTTTGTTTATGGCTGGGGTCCACCAGATCGGGCGGTTGCCTTTGGTGGAAAGGGTCTTGATTTTATTTGGGATTGCTTGATCCATGCAATCCTGGAGGTGCTCGTAGAAAGCATTTGTAAGGGATTCAGCAGCATGGGTTGTGGTTTCCACACCAGTCTTAAGAAGTGTGAAGTTGGCTTTTGAGAAGTTCTTCACTGTGGTCTTTTTTGTTGGGGGTGGGGGCGGGATGTGGATCTCCAGTGAGATTAGTTTATTGTCTGATCTCACCAATGAGGGATATACATATATATATATATATATATATATATATATATATATATATATATAATATATATATATATATATATATATATATATATATATATATATATATATATGTATGTATGGGTCCACTATGTAACCTCAAAATCCTGAAATCCTGAAATTCAGTATTTCGAAATTACACAGCCAAAAACTCAAGCACCACTCACAATTCCGAAAACACACAACCGCAAAATTCAAAATGCCGAAACTACGCTGCACATACAGTGCACTCATAAACAAACATAAAACTCCCCTCCACCATCAAATGAATGCATCTACACTATAGATAACCAGTGGGGCAAGTCTGACCCCCCCCATGTGAGGGGGCTACGCCCCCCACACCCCCTCTACTTATATATTCTAACTCTGAGATCGCACAAATAGAAACACAAACAAAACTCACACACACCTACAGTCCCTCACACACACACATCACAGTCACAACACAAACTTGCACACACTAAATTCCCTAACCAACACATTTACACACACAAACTTACCTAATTTCAACCAACAGATCCATACACTTCACCAGCGGAAGTGAAAATTTATCATCTCGGTGCTTCGGGATTTTGAATTTTACACTTCTGCCAGTTTTGGAACTTTGAGTTTTCAGCTATGTAATTTTGAAATACTGAATTTCGGGATTTCAGTATTTCAAAATTATATACTGGACCTATATATATGTATATATATATATATATATATATATATATATATATATATATATGTATGGCCCTGATGGTCTGATGAAGTTTAATAGATATTAAACAAAAGCGCTTACTTGCGGATTATTATAGGAGTATTTGATTGTTTTAAATCATACTTTAGTGTTTTAATAAAGTACTTGTTTTTCCAGCTTGGTGGTTCTTCACTTGTCATTCATATTTTCACTGTACACTTTATGTTAACAGTTTAAGTAGTTGTCACTCACACTATGTGTGGCTCTACAGCACCCCACACTCTCCAAAGTGGAGGGCTGTGCCACCCATACCAGCACACCTATGTTTACCAACTCTGGAATTGCACTACATTGGGGAAGGGGCATATACCCTGCCAGTACCATCATCAATGACATTAAAGTAGCAGATTATTTACTGATGTGATGTTTGCCTATTTTATCTTAGTGGAATTACATAGGCTAAAATGAGTTCACTGCAAAATGAAGTACATCCATGTGTACTGTGTATTGCATCAACACCACAGCCTCTGTGTGTGTGTGTGTGTGTGTGTGTGTGTGTGTGTGTGTGTGTGTGTGTGTGTTATACACAAACATGTGGTTTGTGCCACCCAGTGCACTTACCATTGTCCACTGTAGAAGGGCTGTTGACATCAGCCACCATGCACTCACCTGTATACACCTCTCAGCCCTTTCAGCCATGTGGCACATGCAGTAACTGTTATACAGACCTGTTACATGTGCTCAGCTGTACCCAGGATATGACACATTCAATGTGTCACCACAGTGCCATACCTCTTGTAGGAAACAACAGCAGACCAACATCCTGCTGACACACAGACACCTACAACACAAACTGAATACATTATGGAGACCACTATTGGTCAGTTTTAACTCATTCACTCTGGAGCAGCTCAGAAAAAGCTGCCTGCTTAATTCCACCATAGGAACAACAGTGCAGCCTGAGCTCATTTTCAGAAAATCTATTTGTAATATCATACAGAAAACACATGTTCATAACTCTTTAACTAAAAGAGCTAGACTAAAAATGTAAATGCGAAAGTTGTTCAGCAGACACTGTCCTTTCCAGCAGTGTAAATGTTGATAGTGCATATCAAAGTCATTATTAAATATTAGGCAAAGAATGCTGATATTGTGCATATTTTTTACCTTTTTGGAAAAGCAAAGCACAATATTTTGGTCAATGTACCATGTAGACCTATACAATTTGTATTTAATTTGTTTGCTGAATGTCAGCTTTAAAATTATACCTTAACCATTACTGTCTGATGCTCCTTTATGGAGATAATCACAGAAATATGAATAATATAATATTTATCATAACTGATAAATAAACAAAGCATAATAACTCATCACCTGTAACAGACAGAGGCTACATATCAGTGTAGAAGTTGTGTGTCTCAATGTCAGCTTCAAAATGATGAATCATTTGTGTCATCACCATGCTCTATTGCAAAGATATGGGTGTAATAATGAGAAGTATTGGAAATGTATAACTTTCATAATCCTACAAGACTAAACAACCTGTGATATCTGTACATGTGTACAGTGCATAGACACAGTTTTTTTACCATGTTGTAAGGAGTAACACTGTCTTCAAAACGAGGTATTACTTGGCATGCTGACATGCTCCCTTGCAAAGTTATTTACCAAAATATAAAAAAAATCATAATTTCCATAACCTAAGTGCGAAACAAACTTTGATATCTGTACATGTGTATAACATACAGTCACAGTTCTTTTACCATGTTGGAACTATGAATTATGTCTTCAAAATGAGGTATTACATACCACATTCAGTTGCCCGCTTGCAAAGTTATTTACCAAAATATGAAAAAAATCATAATTTCCATAACCATAAGTCAGAAACAAACTTTGATCTCTGTACATGTGTACAACATAAAGACACAGTTCTTTTACCATGTTGGAACTATGAATACTGTCTTCAAAATGAGGTATTACTTACCACATTCAGATGCTCCCTTGCAAAGTTATTTACCAAACTATGAAACAAGTCATAATTTCCATAACCATAAGTCCAAAACAAACTTTGATATCTGTACATGTGTACAACATACAGGCACAGCTCTTTTACCATGTCAGAAGTATGAATTATGTCTTCAAAATGAGGTATTACTTAGCACATTCAGATGCTTCCTTGCAAAGTTATTTACCAAAATATGAAACAAAATCATAATTTCCATAACTTAAGTCTGAAACAAACTTTGATATCTGTACATGTGTATAACATACAGGCACAGTTCTTTTACCATGTTGGAACTATGAATTATGTCTTCAAATTGAGGTATTACTTAGCACATTCAGACACTTCCTTGCAAATTTATTTACCAAAATATGAAAAAATCATAATTTCCATAACCATATGTCCAAAACAAACTTTGATATCTGTACATGTGTACAATATAAATGCACAGTTCTTTTACCATGTTGGAACTATGAATACTGTCTTCAAAATGAGGTATTACTTACCACATCCAGATGCTCCCTTGCAAAGTTATTTACCAAAATATGAATAAAATCATAATTTCCGTAACCTAAGTCCTAAACAAATGGATATCTGTACGTGTGCAGCATTCAGACCCAGTTGTTTTACCATGTAGACAGATATCATTGTAAATATAGACATTCTTGGTGTAGCCAAAATACTGCTGAATGGGTACATGTAAAGAGAAAAAGTAAGGTAAGTACCGCCACTCCACTAATGAACTCAGGACAGACATGGGACTTTAGTGACAAGCAAGGCCATCTGATCTGTCTGATACCTGTGCTGGCTACCCACTCAGACAGCTGATACCACTACAGTTTCACAACTTCCTTCAGTGTCAGCTGTCTTCCTTACCTATGCCTTTTCTCTTTACTTGTGTCCATTCAGCAATGGACCTAAGGGATCAAGTTCTGTATTACTAAGCCCTTTCTGTCATCTAAACTCTATACATGCCTGATAAAAGAAGAATAAAAAATGAAGTATTGCAGGATGGTTACTGACATATTTGATTGTACATGGTAGCACTCTCCCGAAACAGTTGTTCTTTCTCTGCATCTTCACCAACTCCTTCCCACAGTTATTTGCCAAACTCAGAAAAATATAATTTTACACAACACAATTCAAAATAGTGCTTCTTACCATACTGGTCCTACTTGGTTATGGGTGTTTTCCATTCTTCTCACAAGCTGCATGTTAACAGTCCTACATAGCTCTCCTCATGCCATTGTGGAGGTCAGTCAAGAACAAAGCAATTCCCTCTCCAGTTAGGGGAATGCCATCCCTTCTGAACAGGTTAACATCTTCTGTGGTGATGCTGTCATGGCAGATTGTAGATCCACTGACCCTGTGCTTCAAGCCATGCATGAACCCATTCGGTAAATGTCTGGCCTTGTGCACTGCCCATTGACTGTTTGCTGTTTTCCATATCTGACAAGGAATTATGTCAGACCAAACAAAATGACAACTTGGCCACCACGACTGCAGCTTTTCAAAAATTGCTCTGATTTGAAACCGTAGCCTTCTGAGTGGTTGACTGATGACATCATTCTCTCCAATGTGCAGCACAAGGATGTCGGGCTTAGGGTAGATGGAACACTTCTGTTCCAACAACTGCAGTACTCCACTCCAATGCATACCTCTTCTTGCAATCCAGTATACCTTCACAGTAGATGTGGGGAAGCTCAAGTTGTAGTGGTTTTCTCTTACAGAGGCATGGCTGCCAGCCCAATGAATGTAGGAATGGCCACATACCCACACTCTCACTTGTCGTTCTCCTGCTCATGAAGCCATGTCAGTGTCAGAAGGTGGACGAACCTGCAAAGGAAAGAAAATACAAACAGATTACAATTGATGTTTGAGAGATGCATTGGAAGACTACATTTATATGTATATCATATGCATTACCTGGTTAGCCCATCCAAATCTTCACTCCTATCCATAGGGGCATTATTCTTTTCATAAGGTACTTTAAGTGGTGATGATGCTGCAGAGGTACATATCTATCACTCTTGAAAACACCAAATTACACACAATGACTGACAAGGGGACACATGTAAATGGAAAAAGCAGGGTAAGGATCGCCACTCTACTAATATGCTGAGGACAGGCATGGGCCTTCAGTTCATGGGTGTCTGAAGTGCCCCATACTGGTGCTGGCTACCCACTCAGACTGCTGGTAGCAGCCATGACTCCCAATTGCATGCAATGCCAGCAGTCTGTCTCACCTCTGCCTCTGTTTCTCATAAAATTTGTGGTTTTCTGGCTAATCACAGAGGATGTAAGTCACTAAATAATACCATATCTATTCACATCCTTCATAAAATACATTCTAGCACAAATTCTGCTATTTGAGTAACTAAGTTAAAAAGAACAATATTTAAAATCTATGTCCAGATTTTGCCTCATATTTTTCCTTTATACCCAAGGAGACCACACTCACACTACTTCCACCAATCACCTCGTTTCACAATTCCCCTCCCCCTCCCCACTACTTTTTTTCTTTTCACTAATTTCAGAACCTCTCTCCTACCTGTACATCTGCTATCCTCAGCTTCAAGTCAACTACTACAGCTCCACCCTCCCAATTGCAATACACTCCATCAATCATTCTCACTTTCCCTACCCCAACAACTACACGACTTCCTCATCTGTCCACAGAATACACTATCTGACATATCTTCTCACACCACAACATGAAATCGTCTCCCACTATGGAACACTACTTTACCCTATTGTTCCACCTTACTCTTTCAGTCTGCCTCTATATACCCTTCAATACTACAGACTACCGTCAACATAAAGCTGTAAACTACCACTCCCCTTCTTACCCTCTTACAACTACTCAACACAATCTTAAACCATATAGCCTTATCAGTCCACAATTATACCTTTGCAGCAATACTATGCTCTTCTCTTTTAAACAAATACCCTCACTCAACCCCAGCTATCCAACAACAAATATAACTCCAGAACCATCAAACTGAAAAATCTAGTATTATTCTCCCTAAAATATATAAAGCTCCAAGGAGACATTCATCCAAACCCAGGCCCTACAGGCCATCCTAATAAAAATCTCACTCCATGTTTTCCCTCTACTACCATAGAGCAACATGGTGTAGATACCAACCCACTTACCATAACACCAAAAACCTCTAATGCGGATCTCATAATAACAAATTTCAACCTTCGAAGTTACCTAAATAAAGTCACGGAATTTCATGCCACCCTACCCACCTATTCCCCAGACATAGCGATTATGACAGAGACCTGGTTAAAGCCCCATATCAGTGATTCAGATATTACAACTAATGAGCACAATATTATAAGACAAGATAGGCTAAATACATGTGGTGGAGGTGTAGCAATTATATACAAAGAATCACTCAAGTTAGTAAAACTCATATGTACTCTTCCTGATACCCCCAAAGCTGAAATCCTTACTGCAAGCCTACAAACTCTCATAAAAACATAATTTTATAGCCACTTATCTGCCCCTTGGTAACAATCAACATGATATAGAAACCCTTCTCTCTTGGTCCACCTCTACCTTTAACCAGGAAACCATAATCCTAAGCGATTTCAACCTTGACTGGCTTTCTTGTAACTCGAATCACCCCACCAACTTTATTAACATATACGACTTTACACAAACCATTAGCTGTCCCACCCAAACTGATAAAAACTCTAAAAGACAATCACTACTGGACTGGATATTAACCAATAAACCAGACCTAGGTTACCAATCTGACTGCCTACCAGTTACATTAAGTGACCATTCCCCTACATTTCTAGTTAGAAAAAAAGTAAAATCCCATACCTACATTCCATTCAAACTCACCCACAACAAAAAACTTCTCCCCAGATACTTTCAATGTCCTACTCCAGCATCGTGACTGGTCACCACTAAAGAGCCTACAACTAGACCTAGCTGTAGAATAATTTAACACCAAATTTCTTGAAATCTTAAATAACCTTGCACCCCTCCGAAAAATACATTGTAAAACCAAACAGCTACCTTGGTTATCTAATGAAAACAAGTTCTAATGAAAGAAAGAGACAGAACTTGGTCGCTATATCTTACAACCAAAGATAATTGTCATGTGACCCAATATCAACAACTTAGGAACCAAACCAAGAAAAAGATTATGCTTGATAAAAACAAATTCTTCCTTACCTGTCAACAACAGAATATAAATAACCCCCAAAAGTTTTGGCAAAACATTAACTACCTGCTTAACCCTGGTAAAGTCCCAACTCCAGAACCTAATACATCTAATACCTCTGAACCATTAGCTTCACAGTTTAACTCCCACTTTATCAACTCCATAACTACCCTCATAAATAACATATATAACCAACTAATCCAAGTGCCCCCCACACCTGAACCTTTTACCCATTTCTCCTTTCACCCAATATAAACAAACAGCATACATAAAAAAAACTCCTAGGCAAACTGAAATCCTGTAGTCTCGCTGCAGATAATCTACCCAATGAATTCCTAAAAGTAGTTGCACCATCCATTGCCTATCCCATTTCAGTCCTAGATAGATGTTTTCCAGATAACAGGTACATAGTGTTAGGTGATAGATCCAATAGATCTATCACCGAACACTATGTACCCATTATCTGGAAAACATCCCACATCATACCACTGCACAATGGTGGTCCCTCCCAAGAAATTACAAATTATCGACCTACAGAAATCTTTTCTCCCCCTAGCCAAAATCCTAGAAAAATGCATACACCAACAACTCGTGACTTACCTGACCACTAATAACCTACTGTCAGCAACCCAGCACGGCTTTAGAACTAAACACAGTACAAACACTGCTCTTATATCTTTTACTAACACTATCTGTCAGCTTAAAAATGCTGGACAGCTAGTCTCTGCAATCTTTCTAGACATGTCTAAGGCATTTGACACTGTATCACATCAACTACTGCTTAATAAACTTGCAACCTTTAACCTCAACCTATCCTCACTAACATGGTTCCAAAGCTACCTGACTGATAGGCAACAAGCTACAAAATGGAACAATAAACGCTCTTCTCTACTACCATCACCATAGATGTACCCCAAGGATCCATACTCGGCCCCCTTCTTTTCACCATATTTATCAACAACTTACACTCAGCCACCCAGCTTGCAACCATCATCCAATATGCTGACGATTCCTCCCTAATCTGTGCTGCCCCCTCCAAGCAACAGCTTCAGCAACTGACTCAATCTGCCTTCCAAGACATATAAAATTATCTCTCCAGCCATAAGCTCATTCTTAACCCAAATAAAACAAAAAAAAAAGTTAATGATCTTTGCAAGCAATTCAACTAGCCATAATATACCTCCCCTCACTATTTACTCCAGAAATGGCACTAAAATAGAACCTACTGACAAGACAAAACTCTTAGGTGTTACCATCGATAAACTTAAATTTGATAAGCACATCTCCATAACTATCTGAAAAGTACACTCCAAACTAGGCACTCTATATAGAGCAAAAGCATACCTTACACAAGAAGCCAGACTTGCCACAGCTAGGTCACACCTACTATCTTCGCTACTTTACTGCTCAACTATCTTTACAAACTTACGTACGTCTGACCTAAATAACCTAGATGCATGCTACAACAAGATAGCTAAGTTTGTAACCAATACACCCCATAAAACTTACCATTGTACTATACTTAAACAGCACAAATGGCTAGAGCTACCCAACCTTCTATCTCTTAACCAACTTACCGTTACTCATAAAATCATCCACAACCCAATTAACTGTCCTGCTCTCTCAAACCTGGTTCAACCTAACACCACCTGCAGGACCCTTAGATCTTCCAACAAACTCCTGCTAAAAATTACCCAGTCTCATAACTACTTCGGTGACTCCCTCTACTCCCACAATATAACAAAGGACTGGAACAAACTTCCTCAAAACTTACAAATAAATTCAAACCTATCCTCATTTAAAATAGCCCTAAAGGAACACCGCAACAGTCACTGGCTCCGCAACTGTATAGCTCCTGGCTAGGCTTTCCTTTCCCTGTCTCCACATTTTTCACCCTATTTCAACCTTTAATATCTCTTCTTCTTTCAAAAACATCTCCTCACTCTGACTAACAATCTTGATGCATACATATTTGTATGAATAATTCAATATTGCATGAATCAGTCTCTGTTTCTTGTTGGTCTGCCTAATATACATATCATTGCTATTTTTTTTAACTAGAAGTGACTATTTGAATCCAAGTCTGATTATGTTATCCTAGTCAACTCTTGTATGTTATGCTAGTCAACTCTTGCAATGGTGTTTGTTGTTGCATTTATAAATCTTATGTCTGTATCATATGTCTTATATGTTCTGGAGCTTTTCTCCCCAGGTTTCAGCTGAAAACGGGCTACTAGCCCAGTCGGACACCACACAGTTAACAAATGTAAATAAATAAATAAATAAATAAATAAAATATATTTGGTACATTTCTGGAAATTGTAAAAATGAAATAAATAAACTGGTGTGGGGGTGGCTTGCAATGACTTCAAGTGGAGAAAAACCCAAAGCTGGCTTGTGCATTCATCAATGTGATAAAGACTTCTTCTTCATCTTCTTTCAGCTTTTTCCCAGTTAGGGGTCACCACAGCAGATCACCTGTCTGCTTGTGATTGGCAGTGGAGTTTTATGGTGCCAAGGTGCCAGCCCAGTGCCCAAACTTCCACAGATGGCACATGCATACACACACTCACAACTAGGGCCAATTTGTTGTGTCCAATCCACCTACTGCATGTCTTTGGGATGAAACCGGAGCACCCAGCAGAAACCTACACGACCACAGGGAGGACATGCAGACTCCGCACAGAAGGCACCCCAGCCAAGAATCGAACCGGAGAACCTCTTGTTGTGAGGTGGCAATGCTAACTGCTGCACCACCATGGCCGCCTGTGATAATGACTTCTACTTATGTCAATAACAGTGACAGCTGCTGAGATTTTGGCCTGACAACTGATAAAAGACTCAGTGATATATTGTAACTGCACTTATTGGTAATGTGCTAATGACCTGCATTTCATTACTGCAAAGCTAAGTGTGCTCAGACACAGGTGATAATTGCTCCACAGAACCTGTTGAAAAGGGATTCATTATATTACCTTGTGTAGCTGTTATGTAACACAGACTCATTATCATCAGCAAGGACAAGACGTGAGCAATTCAGTAAAAGACTATATCACTTAGATATTAATGAGCCTTTCCTCCCACCTAAATTCCACACATGGCTGACAAAGCCAAAAAAAATGTCCAAAATATATGGTAGCTCCATGCTGGCAGTAGTCAGCAAATAATAACCTTTATCTCACTCAGGCAACTACTGAATCTAATCAGAAATACAATAAGACAAGCAAAAATGTCAAAATGGCTGATCCATTTAAAAGTATTAATTCATATTATCCCACCTAACCACCCCTTTGGTTACAATAACAATCAGAAATTAAAAAGGCAGAAATATTGTCCAAAATGTCCAGGTGAGCAATGCCAACAATCAGAGAACAAACAAACAAAGATCAGACCTAAATTTTGCATGAAAACCATAAGCATTTCTAAAAAGTGTTGAACACCTACACCAGGGGGTGCTCACCATAAAAAGCCCAGCAGCCCTTGGTCATAAACTAATGGCTGGCCAGCAGCCAGTTGCCCAGCTTGGGTTACCTGTGATAGCTCTTCTAAGTGAAAGCTGCACGTAAACCAATCAACTTGCCAACCATGAACTAATTGCTAAACACAAAGTAGGTTCACTGACAGGATGCAGCTTGGAAATGGATAACATAATGGTAAGAAGGTTGCTGGACATCTTATGTATCCAGAAGTCAAGATGGAAGATAATCATTAAAAGAAAAGTGTTGGTCCCAACATCAACAGAAATCCACTGCTAACCACCTCTGCTTTCAACCACTGCCCCAGTGTTATGAAAGACAAAACAAGAAAGAAAACAGTGGTACTAAACTGAACTTGACAGCAAATGCTGTCTTATGGGCACCTTATCTGATTACCTCAAATATTTCACATCAGTTTTGCATCACTTTCCATACTTAAAACACTCTATTTTCTTCAATTAATTCAAGACAAAAATAGGAATATTTCTATTTCTATTTTACTGGAAACATCAACAAATGCAATTCAAAATGTCTCACAAATTAAGTAAAATATTATATTTGCATGTGACTTATCTGTTCTTCAGTACTAATTTAATACAATAAATAACATTTGGCTTATGTGTTTTACTGAGAACTGCCTAATATTTATTGTATAATTTATTAAATGAGTTTTTACATTCACAACAAAAAAAATCTTAAGTCCTCCAAAATATTATAATGTAAATTAAATGGTTAGCAACATCCCACTTAGGCAAAATATTTTGCAAGCCTCTGATACTTTAACAGTAACAACAAATTACATATTCTCGTTAACAATATAGATTTGCTGGTCAACTTTTATGACTCTGGAAAAAACTTAAAGAACTGCTATGTTCAGAAACTGAAAAAATTGTCATATTGTGTTTCATGCCTAAAATCACTACAGCACAGTAACCTTTTATAACGACTTTCAAGATGTTCAATCCTAAAACAAAATATCCTGATGAAATTGGCCACACAAATGTGATTCTGTTTTGCTGCTAGCTTTCTGCTTCTCACAATGTACTCTGTCTACAGATGATGACATTATACTAGCTAAGCCTCTCCCTCACTCTGGTCTGTCCATTCACTTAGAAGCAGTACTCAAAGATACGCCTTACTTTCAGAAATTGCGATTTTTTTCCACTGATATTCTTTGGTTTATTCTGTAACAGTTTAAATATGCTGCAACAAGCCCCTTCTTTTTCAGCTACAAAACAGTGCTGAAATTAGATTTTCTCTAAAGTTCATTTCTGTCAGGTCCATGAAGGCTTTTGCATTCAGTCCTGTTCTATATCAGGCTAAAAGTCATTCTCGATTTAGCTGCTCTCTGTACTACACAGTAACATAGATATGAAACCCCTAAAAGTCATTTGACTTCTGGCCCAAGTAGGACGGAAAGAAGGCAGTTGTGAACTAAACTTCAAAATTACAGAGATGTGAAGTACCAGAGACTCAAATGATTTATGATCCCAGTGAAAGGGAAAGAAGAAATGGGTATAAATATTGCTTGGTGGGACTTTCTTGATGAAAATCTTAAAACGCAATTGCTAATATGATGCAAGAACATAAGTGACACATTTGAACAAAAGTATTGTGAAACGTCAACCAAACTCAATGAGTTGCTCACAGATGAATCTAAGCAGCACTGAACTGGCAAAGAAAGGGTGAAACAGATAAGCTGCACTTTATTCATAAGTAACAGAACAGGGATTAGTTTGCACTGAGAAAAATAGAGACTGGAAAGAAGAGATGTTGTGTTTATGGTAAATATCTGAGACAAAGCCTTTTATTTTATGCCTAATGAGGAGAACATAGTCCAATCAAAAATAAGATAAATTCAGAGATTGATATTTGGGAACAAATCTGTCCTTTATCTATGACAACACACCTTTTGTAACTGTTTTTGTAATACAAGTTGTTCTTCACACCTCCACTTTATGAACTCCTTAACTACAAACCTTATTCTCAGGTTTGACAGTTGTACTGTTGGCTTCATTCACGTTACACCCCTCACTACTGTCTCTTGCCGATTTCCTTTCCTCTCTATGGTGAAGTGATTCCCCTGAATAACGGTATCCATTGGACTCCTTTTCCTTCATTTTTGCTCATGTCTAGACCTTCAGTGTTTCCTTACAATAACAATTTCACTCAGCAGTAATTGGTCTTTATAAGACTAGGGTGTTAATCAAAAATACAATTATTAGGGCATGGTCGTCAAAGTGGAGTAACTCTTCTACTACTGGGGAGGCTGCATCTTGTAAACCTAATTGGAATGGGTGAGCCATAACAAGATATGTGGGGGTTTCACCCACAATTCTGTCTTGACAAGGCAATGCATTGTTTTTACTAATATCTTATAAAGAAAGTGGCAGAATGGTTATGTGGTTGGCTTGAAACTGACTTATAGGGGTTCGAGTCCCTTCTTTCTCGTAATTCTTAGTGTTGAACTTGAACAAAGGCTGGCTCTTCAAATGTATAATATGGTGGAGGACAGCTGTGTATTCATTCAATGTTTGTGTTAGTTAATTCAATTCAGTTGCCTTCCTGTTTTGAGGCAAATGCTTCTCAGATAATAAATAAGAGAAGAATTACTGCCATGAGAGAAATTAATGATCCAATTGAAGAGAGTGTATTTCATAAAGTGTATGCATCTGGGTAGTCGGAGTATCGTTGTTGTATGCCAGCTAAGCCTAGAAAGTGTTGAGGAAAAAAGGTTGGGTTAATTAACACCCATGAATATTACCCCGAAGTGGATTTTTGTTCATGCACTATGAAGTGTGCAGCCTGTTATTAGGGGGAATCAGTGCATTAGTCCTCCTATAATGGCAAATACAACCCCCATTGAAAGGACATAGTGGAAGTGGGCAGCTAGGTAGTATGATGTCCAGTACAATTCTGGTAAGTCCGCCGATGGTAAATAAGAAAATGAATCCAAATGCTCACAGTAGTGGGGTTTCTCATTTGATTGACCCTCTGTGTAATGTGGCTAGTCAGCTACAGACTTTTATGCCGGTTGGTATGGCAATAATTATTGTGGCGGATGTGAAGTATGCTTCATGGCTCTCACATATTTTCTTCTAAATAACTACATCCTGTAGCTTTGTAACCTTAACTCTTCTTTTCATAGCTGCTACACCCTACATCCTTATATTTACTTTGAACCCAGACAGTCTAATATTTTAGACATTATGCTCTCTAATTACGGAATCTGATCGTGTAGCAGTAGCAGCAGCTGACACTTCTGTCAATGCAGAAAATAACTAGGATGCAGCAGTTTAACATTTGTAATAATGCTGTTGCGGCTGCCAAACATGCATCCATTAACTTACCTGAAAAAAAGCTGTTTGCGGGCCAAACAGAAGGTGAATTAATATGGGAACCTGCTCCTAAGCTCTGACAAATGGGTGTGGGTCTATAACAGCGATCCATGCTCAGATAAAATAGAGGGATCCGGTAGTAGGTAAATCTCCAAATATCAGTGAAAGAAAGGAAATACCTGCTGCTGGATCCTCTATTTATCTGGGCAAAACAAAAGAAAATTAGGTTGGGGTGGATGAGTTATGCAAGTGGTGGTGTGGATTGCATGAATCTGATTGGCTGCCACCACTTGCTTTATCAACAACCTGAAAGCAGATTTTGAACTAAAAGTGTAATGTGAGCAGCATGTAAAAACATGCTGAATCTTAACTATATAATGTAAATTACAAGTTACGATTTCAGCGTGTTTTGCATGAAGCTCAAATACAAATCTGCACTAAAGTTTCTCTCGCCTGTTGAAGGCACTTGGGGATAAAAGCTTGCAATTCCAGTCTTCTCATGGCGCACTCAGAGGTAAGCACAGAGGCACCATGAGAAGGTACTTGGGGTTGATGAGTTAATAACAGATATAATGCATCATGGCTGGACAGCTACACATCCTGACATGTAAACATTAAACTTTCCTGCTGAGAACATGTTACACAGCATTACATTGCTACACCTTAGAACATTCACCCTGTGCATCAGAACCATATTAGCCTGTCCCTGCATCAATGGTATGGATGACAGGGATGTGGCACAGTAATCATCATATGCACAAGGACTGTTGTGAGTTTGCCAGATACCTAAGCTGAGCCATTTGGTTGACATCATGTGTGTTAGGGGGTTTTGTTATTTTATATATATATATATATATATATATATATATATATATATATATATATATATATACACACACATATGGGTCTACTTCAGAATGTCGACCGTTCAGAATGCCGACTTTCATATTGCCGACACCATATGATTGACATACCTACCTGTAAACACAGTAAAACTGTGTTATGCAGGGGGCAAGCCCCCCTGCACCCCCCCACACCCCCTGCTACTTAAATATTCTCACTCTGAGATCGCACTACAGTGCAGGAAAGGGGAATCTCCCAGTCCCGCACTGTAGAGGGATCTCCACTATCATTTGTCGGCCTTTCAAATGTTCGCTCATATGCTGTCGGCCATATGAGTTTCGAACATTTGAAAGTTCGAACAAATGAAGGGCTCCTATAAATAAATAAATATATATATATATATATCTATCTATATATATCTATCTATATATATATATATATATATATATATATATATATATATATATCTGTGTATGTAGACATACATGTCTATATATATATATATATATATATATATATATATGTACACCCGCACCCTTGTTCTCCCCCTCCCCCTTCCCTGTTTATTACCTTAAGCCAATCCCAAAGTTTATAAATATTACCTGTGGCAGGCACCATTTATAAAACTACAACCACCCTTTGAGCACCTTATGCTCAGCCGTGCCATAAAACTTACTAGAACTGCCTGAACTGGGGCACAGCTAACTGATAGTTTGTGGAAATACAGGGTACCTACCTGAGTCTCCACATTCACTATCATATGTTCTTTTATCAGTTTATTCTGTTATCTGATTGTTTCCAGCTCCCACATAAGAGCAAATAACAGGGTCTCTGCCCACTTCACTCCCCACCCTGTCCCATATTCCCTCCTGCCCCCAGTGGTCCTACCTTTATTACACATGCAAACCCCTCCCATCTTTCCAATAGCCAACCACGGCATTAAACCCAACACTACCTCCTCTATCTTCCCACTACTATCACTCCTCCTCAGTTAACATGTATAAGCATATCATACCTATGCTCACTGCATGCACTCTCCTTGCATATCTTACATCCTACCAAAACTCCATCATTCCTCCACTCAACCACTACCACTGTATTACTACTCACACCACCACTCATGTCTCACCCTCACTCAGCTCCCCTCCCACCAACTCAAGAACCATCTCTATGCACCCCCACATATTCTATCAACTATATTACTCAAACATAAAGCATCCCTACAACTTAACATAGTAACCCTCCCACAATACCTATTACCCGCAGAGCACAATCGCAAAGTTTCCCTAATAAACAAACAAATTCAAAAACTGAGAAAACTAATAACCTTATGCATATCAAAACTAGCCCTAAGTGGAGACATTCACCCCAACCCTGGCCCTATCATCTCCAACCCCACTCCTCATAATCAGACTAGAAACCACAACTTCTCCCAAATCACTGTCAATCGAAAGCCAAGTGACTTCCTTCTACTAAGCCTAAATATTAGAAGTATATCCAACAAAGTCCATGAACTCCATGCCACCATAGACTTGTACTCCACAGATATAGTCATCCTGACAGAAACCTGGCTAAAACCTCACATTACCAGTGAGCAAATCCTCCCTACGGGTTATGGCATACTAAGAGTAGACCGGCTAAACAAGAAAGGAGGCGGTGTAGCTATAATATTTAAACAGCATCTAAACATCCAGATCTTAAAATCATCAGCTCCACAAATAGGCAATGAAGAAATAATATATACCAACCTCAAAATAAACCAAAATAAAACCATCAACATAATTGGATGCTACTTCCCACCTGGCCAAAACATCTCTCCACTAGAAAACCTCCTCAGCTGGTCTACCCACCATCTCCCCCAAGAAACTATAATTTTAGGTGATTTCAATATTGACTGGCAATCCTGTTCTGGCAGCCATCCAACCCATCATGTAAACCTTCATGGCTTCACCCAAGTAGTCCAGTCACCAACCAGGATAAATAAAAACTCCAACAAGCACACTACCCTGGACTGGATACTAGTCAGTAAGAGCCCAGTCATATATAACAGGCTGATTATCAGATAGCCTCAGTGATCACTCCCCAACATTCCTACTCAAAAAAATACCTATACCAAGCTAAACCTGTCATCTACCATCAAATACATAAAAACTAAACTTTAACCCACTCACATTCATCTCTTCCCTCAAAGAATGTAACTGGCATCCTCTAAAGTACCTCAGTCTTGATGACGCAGTTGAATTTTTTAATACTACCTTCCTGAGCATCCTTAATTACCATGCCCCCATAAACCAAAGCACAACCCTCTCCATGGCTACAGTAAACCACTAAGTCAGAAATGAAAAACAGGGATAAAGTCTGGGAGCACTGACGCAAAACCAAAACCCCTCAACTAGACAGAAATTCCTAGAACTACACAATAGAGTCAAAAAGCTAATAAAACAGGACAAATTCCAATACTACCAGTCTGCCCTAGACTCCTTCCAACACAACCCCAAACAAGTCTGGTCCTCCATAAACTCCATCCTCCACCCAGGTGAAGACATTGCTACCTCATTCAACACACACTTCACACAAACCATACTATCACTAGCTAGACAACACAACCCCCCTCCCCTCCAACCCACACCTTCAACTAGTAATCTCCCCACTGTCTTCTCTTTTTCTCCTGTACCTACCTCCAACATAAAAAACTCTTAACTAAACTTAAGCCCACCAAATTAGCAGCAGACAACCTCCCACGTGAATACCTACAAATCACAGCTGATGCTCTGGCCTACCCATTATCCATCTTGATTAACAGATCTCTGTCAGAAAGTTACGTTCCCACACTATGGAAAGTATCACATATAATTCCCCTCCACAAAGACGACCCCTCCACAGAACTAACCAATTACCGCCCCATAGCTATTCTCTCTCCACTCCAAAATACTAGAGAGATGCGTTCACGCTCAGGTCTCAGACTACCTCCTTACTAACAACCTCCTTTCCAATACTCACCATGGTTTCCGTCCAAACGATAGCACCACCACTGCCTTACTCTCCTTTGCTAACACTATACCTCAGCATAAAAACAATGGCTATCTCTCCTCTGCTACTTTCCTAGACCTATCTAAAGCATTTGATATGGTCTCACACAAACAACTCATCTCTGTCCTCAATAACCTATCCTTCTCTCAATCAGTCACCAACTGGTTTCAGAGTTACCTGTCTGACGGCCAACAATCCGTTGTATGGCAGAATGACATATCTCCCCAACTACCCATCTCTATAGGGGTTCCCCAAGGTTCCATCCTTGGACCCCTACTCTTCTCTACTTTCACCAATAATCTAGCCTCTGCCATGAAACATGGCACACTCATACAATACGCAGATGAGTCAACCATCATCTGCTCAGCCCAGTCCATACCCAAACTGCAAAAAGTCACACAGGAAGCCTTTTCCTCTGTTGAAACTTGGTTATCCAATGCTCAATTAATACTCAGCCCAAACAAAACTAAACTACTCATCTTCCAACCTACAGAAAATACTCAAAATAACTCTCACTTTAACATCACAGCAAAAGACAGCACCACTATATACCCAACAGAACACACCGAATTGCTAGGAGTGGAAATAGACAATAAACTAAAATTTGACATTCACATATCCATGACCATAAAAAAGTCCACAAAAAAACTAGGAGTATTATACAGAAATAAGCAACTTTTCAGCAAAGCAGCAAAGATTTCAGTAGCAAATTCCCACCTTATCTCCACCCTACTTCATGCCTCTCCAACATATACCAACCTAAGGCAATGCAATCTAAACAAGCTAGAGACCTGCTACAACAAAATCTACAAATTCGCCACATGGGCATCCTACCATAGTCACCATTGTCTCTCACTTGGTGAACTGGGCTGGCCTGAACTCCCTCACCTCCTTCAATGGTATCAACTCACACTCGCCCACAAACTAGTACACCATCCACTAAAAGTCCCATCCCTCCAGAATCTACAGCAACCCTATCACACCACCAGACTACTAAGATCCAGCAACAAAAATCACTTGCAGGTCACTAAAGCCAATAACTCTGCTGGTGAAGCACTATTCTCTTGCGCCATAGCCAAATCATGGAACTCCCTCCCACCCACAATTACCTCCGTACCATCATGCACCCACTTCAAAACCTTATTGAAAGCACACCTAAAAGCATGCTGGCTATGCCCTTGCAACTTCCTCTCTAATATCACCCACCCCATCCACACACTACCTTTCTTTCCATCCCACTAACTACCATGATTATAGCAAGCTCAGATGCTCATAAGCCTACTACTTATTATACAGCAGGAACTTCTTATTGTAACATTTGTTAATGTCTGTTACGTACTTTGCAGATGATAAAGATTCTAGTTGTCTACTGAAGTACTATGTTCTTCATCTATAACTATGTTTGTAATTGTTAATTGCTATATTAATCAAATTGTTAATTGCTATGTAAATCCAATGTAACTACTGTCTGTATATTTTAACTGTGGAGCTTTTCTCCCTGGGCCTCCGCTGAAAATGGACCTACATCCAGTCCGACATTCCGGTCAATATATATATATATATATATATGTATATATATATATATATATATATATATATATATATATGTATCTATATATATATATATCTATATATATATATATATATATATATATATATATATATATATATAAATAAATAAATATATATATATATATATATATATATATATATATATATATATATACATGGAGTACATTCAGACATCAGGTCCACAGTATGAACCTCATTCCTCCACTGCTGCACTGTTCTGCCTTGCTGCAAAACAGAGCATCACAAGTGGACACAGCCTAACATTAGGGGGGCTATATAGGGACAGATCGTAGATAAGCCTATTACAAACCTATGAGGTTTGTGCATGATACATTTCCCATTAGCATGACTGTTTTGAAGATAGTGGGGTCTGAAACTCATGTGTCTATCATGACTTCATTACTTCCACCTTCAGCTATTTGCCAGACTAATATACATGTTTGGAAGAACAGAACAAACACTATGATGGCTTACATGTTGTCATTCTGTGCAGATTCGCACAGTTGTCTGGCATGTCCCACTGCCCACAGGGCCAGATGCTATGTCCATAGCAGTTGTTAAACTGGACATCATTACAGCAACAAGTCTTGATGGTACATATAAATCTTTCAACATCATTTATCCCATTATTACAGACCAAGTACTACATTCAATTACATGAATACATGTTTCGCATACCTGTTTTATTATAGGTTCATAGGTTCATAGGTAGGTACTAGGCTATCTGTCCGAAGGCATTTATAAGCCTAGCCAGAATGTGTTGGCTTTTGCTGCCCCCTTAGATTAGTTCCCTGTGCCTCTGCCCAGCAGAGCCATTGAAATGATCCCTGGGGTAAAATTTCTGATTCCCATCCACTCGTCAAAGTTTCTCTTGAAGAGGGTTAGAAAGGAGCTTTGCCTAATGTAGATTGAAATCATGTTCCAGAGCATGGGAAGTCTCTGGGACAGGAATCTATCCCTCCAGCACATCCTATTTATTGTTGTGGTGAAGTTTAGATCCCTGGAGTGTGTGGCTTGAGGGGATATGGTTTTCTTTAGGTGTAGCATGTCTATCAATTCTGGGTTGGACATGGCCTTGTATGTCAGGCAGAGATCACCTCTGAGTAGGCGGTATGCAACCGAGTACAGCTGGAGTTTCTTCAGTCGAGCTGCATAGACCATCTGCTTGAGGCCAGTGATCCTCTCGGTGAGGTACTTCTGTGGTCTTTCCAGTTGTTGCAGGTGTCTTGTAAGGAACATCCCAAATGGGGCATTATACTCTATGATGGGTCTGATGAGTGATGCATAGAGGGGCCCAATGACCTTTTTCAATCTGGATGCAAACCCTTTTGTGATTAGGTGGGCCACATAGAAGGATTTTCTAACCACTTTGGCAATGTGATTATCAAAGGAGAGGTTACTATCTACTTGGGTCCCCAGATCCCTTATTACGTCTTCTGTATTTAGGGGGCTACCACCTATGTGGTAGTTTGTGGGTACTTTGTTTTTCCCAAAGGGGATGACTATGCACTTTTTGGCATTTAGCTTGAGGCCATGGTTTTGACACCAGGTATCTGTGTCAGTGAGACCCTTTTGGAGGATGTCTGTGTCAGCCGGAGATTCAATTATAGCCCCTAGTTTGCAGTCGTCTGTGAACTTGGTCAGCCATAGTCCTCCTGTGCTTCCCTGCACCTCTGAGAAGTATATGCTGAACAGGAGGGGTCCTGGGACTGAGCCCTGGGGAACGCCACTTGTAACCAGTTTAGTCAGACCAAGTTCCCGCAACTCTTACCTTGTGTGTTCTGTCCGTGCCCTCTTCAGTGTACTGCTAGGATAGCTTCCTTGGTTGTTTTTTTTTTGTTTTTTGTTTATAATATTTTTTTTTAGTGTTATTGTTTCTCTCTCTCTCTCTCTCTCTCTCTCTCTCTCTCTCACTCCACTACAGGGATCAAGCTGGTTTGAATAGGTTGCAGCATGGCTTTTGTAGGTGATACTCATGATCAGGTGATGGCCTCTGCACCAATTGGTGTTCCCCAATTGCTAATTGCATGCAGCTAGATGTGTAGTGCTCCAAATAGCCAATGCCATAGCAACCCACTACTATCAATGACTACATCATGTGGGTTTTGTCCCTTTACCTTTCTTTTATGGAAGACATCCTTCCTGTATGTGGGCAGCAATGTTACAGACAGCAGGTAGCAATACCTCTTACAACAGAACTTGTGGATACAGGACAATTACATGTTTGTATAAGGTTCCAGACCTATGGACAGTGAGAGTATTGCTGTTATATGCATTTAATTCTGCTGGTTTTACTGGTTTTGTGTGTACATGCTAGTTTTGCATGGAATGTAGTCTGTCAGCATAGTTCTCAACTGTGGGCCTATCCACATAATGGCCAGAGGATTGGCTGTTACATTTTGTTTGTTATCCACACAGGTGTTGTCTCTGACATATCAGTGGCATTCTCTCCGTTGATTGCTATCGGTACATGGCAACATCCATTTGTTTTTCTGACTTCATATTCCTGAGTAAGGGTATGTTGCAACCAATCCTGTAACACCAGCAACTTTCACAGTGTATAACAGCAATATTGCAAATATGGCCCTGTGTTCCAGCCTCTGTCCTCCACATATATACCAGGCTTTATCCAGATGTCATGCAATAAGAAGTTGTTAGGTAATGGCTTATCATTATTTAGTGTTGGCATTCCTGATATCATTCCAGTGATGTTGTGGACTCCCACACAAATTGTGGGGTAGGGTCCATATATATATGAGGGCAACAGATGAACAAAATGTGCGTGACCTTGTACAGTCCGGAGGTCAGTGTATGGAAAACACTGTTATATGCCCTTGTAAGACATTTTATGGGGGAGGGGTATTAAATGTTTTTAACCTAGGCTGTTACAACATGTGAGGGATATCAATAGTAAGAAGCACTAAGGTATATGGCTGTACATTTTCACCATGGGAACAGTGGTGGGCTGCATCTTACTGTCTTACACATAGTTCTGTTTGTCAGTGTGATAGTGACATTTTATGATAAGCATTGTTATGTAACAGATACATTTACATTGTGACACTAATACTTTTCCCCCTAGCGATTGAGAGCAGAGTGTAATTGGAGGCTGCTGAATTACATCTGTAATTAAGTGTTGATTTGTTCTTATCTTCAAGGCAAGTGTTTTTTTTACTGTTGTACTACTTGAAGGCCTTAGCCTTGACAGGAAAGTATGTTATGTTTTTCAGATTACTGTATCAAATGTTTTGTTTAAGAGTTACATTAATCAGTTATGTATCCCAAACACCAAACTGCTATAAGAAATGGTGTAAACAACTGAAATAGTACACAAATAAACATTCTATGTATGCAAACATGTGTGTGGTGTCATGTCCTTTGCATTGTGTTTTATATGTTTCATGCAATAATTCTCATTTCCAAGAAAGAATCAAACACTGGCCATTTTAAAAGGTGGCAAATGTAGGAATAATGGCTGTTTGATATGCTGGCCATCCTCTATATATACTCTTCTTATACATATCTATAAGTAGTAATATATTTATATGTGTATATGTATATATATATATATATATATATATATATATATATGTATATATATGTGTATATGTATATATATGTGTGTGTGTATATGTATCACTGGAATGTTTAGTGCTTCCACATTGTACATTCCCTATGGTAGACTGACTGATCTGCATGATATGTTACACATATCATCCTGATATCTTACAGCTGAGATGGCTTACTGTTAACTTGTTGTGGGTATGCTGTGCATGGTCTTGGGTTCAAGGCTTGCAAGCGCTGGTTATTGTACTGCAAGCCAGATCTGTTCAGCTGTGGAGGAAAGGAAAATGGCAATAATTACAAGAGATCCCTAATCTGGGCCCCTTCACCTCCATTAACAGTGCCTTTGGTCAGATGTTTTGCAATGAGAGGTCCAGAGTGTGGATCCAATGTGTGAATGCAATACACATTGATATATATATATATATATATATATATATATATATATATATATATATATATATATATATATATCTATGTCTACTTCAGAATGTCGACTGTTCAGAATGCCGACTTTCATATGGCCGACACCATATGATCGACATTCCGAAAGACCGACATCCTGAAATAGCACCATTACCTACCTGAAAACACAGTAAAACTGTGTTATGTGGGGGGGGGCAAGCCCCCCACACCCCCTGCTACTTAAATATTCTCACTCTGAGATCGCACTACAGTGCAGGAAAAAGGAATCTCCCAGTCCCGCACTGTAGTGGGATCTCCTCTATTATTTGTCGACCTTTCAAATGTTCGCTCTTGTGGTGTCAGTCATCTGAGTTTCGAACATTTGAAAGTTCGACAAATGAGGGGGTCCCATATATATATATATATATATATATATATATATATATATATATATATATATATATATATAGATACATACATACATACATCTGTATATATAAATACATTTCCCTACTGTTGAATGACTGTGCTCCATGATGTGTTTGAGAACACATCACATTTATGTACAGCTCAAACGGCTTAGTGGTAAATCACTGTAGCTATGGTGTACAGGTCCTGGGTTTAAGACTTGCAATGGGTGATTATTTTGTTGCTGGGCAGAACAAGGGCTGTTGGATGCAGAGTGATTAAGGTACTTTTAAGCAGTTGTAAGCAGGTTTGCTCGATAGTAAGCAATGCTAACTTTCGGTTGAATATTATTACAGCCAGTTAGCCATAAACGTGCTTAATCTGTGTAGCCATTGCTTGTCGCCGTGCAAACAGGCTTAAACCTGCTTTCTACTGCTTAAAAGTGCTTACTTCCTCTTAACCCTATGCTAATTTCTTTAAAAGAAAAGAAAAAAGGGGTGATAGGAAAGTGGTGAAAAAGGGGGAACACAGAGGGATAGACAAGAGGGAAAGTAGCTAGTGATGTGCAGGACGGGTGTAGGGAAGATCCATAGCTGTCCATTTCTTCTACAGCAACAGCTGTGCATATATACTGAATTTGGAGGTAGATTTCGTCACTCAAACCCTGAGAGATGGGTGAAGACAATAATAGTATCTTGTGAAGCCAATTAAACCAGATTACATGTGTCCAGTGGGCACATGTGCGAATGGGGAAATTTTTTTCTTTGGGAACAGATTGCCCTTTTTATTTTTAAGGTGAGAGTGGGATGTTGGGGAAGGATAGTAGGTATATTTGGGGAGGTAGGTTGTGTAGGAAGACAGACAAGACAGCATACACGGGTAGTATATGACACATGTGGGGGGTGTTTGGAAATCAGAAGCCTATGAGGCCCCAAATGGAAACAGTGGGACTAAGGTCCCCACCCATGGGCAGTCACCACTGCACCTTTATGACCCCAAAGGTGGCTGTGCTAGGGGCTGTGTAGGAGGGGCAGGCTGACCCCCTAAATGCACCACATGGCCCTCAAGCTGGCATAACAGATCTCCAAACTCCCTTCGGAGCTCGCTACGCACCAATCCATGGACGTGACTATGGGTGACAGTTTCCTGTCCACGCCTGCTCCCAGGGGGGGGTGAGCCCAATCCCCTGAGGTGGCTCTACCAGAAGGTGGTGCAGTACCAGCAGACAAGGAGGTCTCGGGGATAGGTCCCATATGTGCTGGAGCCCGATTCCACAGCCAGATGTGGTGGGAGAGTGTGTCCACTGGGACCAGCCTTCCCAAATGTGCTATGGTGTTGCAGTTTTAAAACATATGTGGGTTAGTAATAGTCAACACAATCCAGGATTAGTTATAACAGCATGCATAGATATTCCCATCAACCCAAAACACCAGATTTGGAACAGTTGCATAGCGAACAGAATACATGCATATATGGAACCACAGTGGCCATTACAATGGCATGCAGGTTACATTGATAGCAACAGACCACCAATGATAATATTTCAACATAGAACATTAATAGAAACACATTTCAATATTTATTGAACAATAGGACATATGTCCCAACAGTAGGTTTGGTGTAAATATACCCACTGATTTGTGTATTTAGATTATTGTTGCAGATATGGTGGGTGGAGAGAGAGATGTCAATTAACAACTTATATATCCTTGTAGTTCTCACAACTTTAATGATCATTGCTCTAATCATTAAGGTACAGGTATTATTACAATACCCTATGGCCTTGGTTTGGGCAGTGGTATGTTTGTAAACAGTGCATATTTCAACTGTCTTATAGCTAAATTCTACATCTCTTACCTGGTATACCTGTGGAGGGAATGTTTGTTAACACTACCTGACTGTTTCTACACATATTCCCAGATTCCGATTTAATATTATACACATATCTCTCAATCTCTTATTGCACACACTCTGGTTAAAGCTTGACAACATGGGGGTATAACTAGGCACATATTTTGAATATTGCTCTCATAAACTTGGAGGGCAGATAGAGTGACAGGATTTGTATTCATATACATTTTCTGAAGGTTTTGAGGTCTGAAAATCAAATGTATGTCATTATTTGCTAGCTACAAATCTGAAATCATTCCACTGATTTGCCATGGGGACAGAAGAACAGGCATAAAATGTGAGCCAATTATCCGGACATTCTGAAAAGATGTGTACATTTTAGAGGTATGATTATGCATAGAGCTTACTATCACTCCCAGGATTCAAACCATGGCTGTGTCTGATAAAAATACCACAATTTAAGTGTCAGCAGAGTGTACTGTTTGAATATCGCTGTCTATCTCTTCAGGGTTTTCTGTCTAAGTCTCTCGTAGTTGTACAATCTGACCTTGTCATTACAACAGTCTCATACAGACATTCCTGGACATATTTTTATCTAGTGCAGTGTGAGAAACAGTGGTTGACACAACAGTACTATTCTAATATCACATGTTACTGAATGCTACATGTCAGCCATATAATACCAGAGTAAAAAATACCAGTCCAGGATTTCAATCTTTATTGGCATGCACAGTTTTCTTATCTGACAGACCTGTGGAGGGAATGTTCATTAACACCTATTCCCAGATTCTGAGTTAATATTATGCACATACCTCAAAATCTGTTAATGCACACATAGTGTGAGTAACCGTGGTTAATACATTTTCAGAGAATGCAATACTAAAAATGCCATACAATACCAGAGTAAACATAACCAATCCAGGATTTAGAGCTTTATTGTCAGGCAGTTACAGTTTTATTTAAATACAATCTATATGGAACTATTACTGTCATATTGCCTGGTTTATTCAGTACAACCCATACACAAAACAGTTTTTATACTGGCAGCTGACTTTCTTTTTTTTTTCCATAATAAATTTTTATTGAAATATATTTTCCAAAAACATTACAAAAATACAATAAACATCACACACATAATACACTATAACTACTACAAACCATTTATACAATATCTACATGAAATGCTTCCTATATTTAATATATTCCTAAAATCAGTATCATGCTAATATAATATTGAAGACCTTTTCCCATATTTTCGGGTTATTAATATTTTTGTTAGTTTGTTTCAGAAGTAATTTATGTGCCAGTATATGCTTTATAGCCACAAGCTTAAAATTATTCCATGATGTCTTATGTGGTTCTAGCCAATTTGTGGCTATATAGAGTTTCATCAGCAAAAAATATTCATACAAATAATAGTTTGCGATCTGGAAAGCTCTCTTGGAGGAATGTGTAGAATCATAAATTCCCATGACAGTGTAGAACTTTGATAACCCATCTTTTGCAGTTGTACTTTAAGAGAGTTCCAAAGTTTATATACGCATTTACAACTCCAGAACATATGAAGAAGATCCGCTGTTTGATCTGCACAGTATGGACAAATTGGAGAATTCCTAGGGTTAAATTTATGTAATCTAAGATGTGTGTAATATGCATTGTTCCAAATCATCAATTGCGTGTACATCAGTTTTTGAAAAGAAACTGATTTCCTAGTTATATCAATTGCTTTTAATATCTGATTGTCTGTTACTGTTACTTTTTACCCAATACTCTGAAAGCAAAATTTTGTCCTGAAATTTCAAATCCTTAATTAATTTATATGCAGTTGCTATAAATTTAGTGTCTTGTTGGATAGCTTGCCACAATTCAGAGCACTTATCCACAAATCCGCTGCAGGTTTAAAGTTCCTAAAGTAGCTCAAGGCAAGTTCTTTAACTTGTCTCATTATAACAATGTAACTTCTAGGTAGATTCATTTCCTGTCTAATTTGTAAAGCCGATAAGTCAAGTTTATTAAAAACATCAAATAGAGTCAGATTAAGTATTAATGGAAATTTGCTGAAATCGATCAGCTGATTATTTAGTTTAAAATTAGGATTCCTGTGGAAAGGTTGAAGAACCATCATATATTGCAATAAATCTATGGACTGAAATAAAGTTTGCAAAGATGAGACACAGGTTATTATGTGGTCCATGACCCCATATTTTATCAGACTAATTTTGTCCATAAAGGGCAATGCTTTAGGATTTATTTTCCTATCCAAAATATGCTTATGATTCAAGACCACCCAAGTTGGTATCCATGTTGTATTCGTTACATCATAATTAGCAATTCTTAAAATTTTATTAGCGTTTACAATCAAATAATATGCTTCAAAATTTGGTAGCTCAAGTCCCCCTCTTGTTTTAGGGGTCATTAATTTCTCATAAGATATTCTAGTTCTTTTTGGGTTCCAGATAAATTTAGCTAGATCTTTATGCATTTGTTTAAATACTGTTTTTGAAATTGATAATTGGGCAGACCTAAATATGTATAACATTTGTGGTAGTATATTCATTTTCACTATTGATACTTTTGCTAATACCGGTAGTTTTAAATTCTTCCATCTGTCACAATCAGCTATTATGTGTTCCCATACTCGTTTAACATTATTGTTATAAAAGTCCTTATTATCCGTAGAAGTTGATACCCAAATATTTAATATTTTCTTTACATGTTAACTTCCCCATCAGGGCCATTAGTGAAAAAGGCTTTGGGGTTCTTAATGGGAAGATATTCGTTTTCTGTAAGTTAATTTTATAATTAGAAACTACTGAAAATTCGTTTATGAGCTTTAATATCTTTTCACTGTCTGAAATTGGGGTTGTACAATAAATAATAAGATCATCGGCGAATGCTGACATTAATATTTTATTCCTATAAATTATTGGTGCATTATGATACAAATTTTGCTTAATATATAAAAATAGGGGTTCTAGATATAGGTTAAACAATAAGGGGGACATGGGACAACCCTGACGAGTACCATTTTTAATCTGTATTCTGTTAGAATAAGTCCTATTGATGTATAGCGTAGTGTATGGATTACTATATAATATTTGTAGCATCTGAATGAATTCTTGGGGCAAGTTAAAATAGGGAAACAGATCAAACAAAAAATTTATGTCTACTCTATCAAATGCTTTCTGGGCATCTATTATAAGAGCATAGATATTAAAGTTGTTTTAGCATACGTCATCATATTATGCAGTGTAAGTGTGTTATCGCTGGTTTGTCTAGTTGCCATAAATCCAGCTTGTTCCTTAGAAATTAGATATATCAAAACCTTCTTTAGTCTCGATGCTATAATTGATGTTAAAATTTTCATATCCACATTCATTAGTGCTATTGGTCTGTAATTATCTGGGTTAAGGGGATCCAAATTGGTTTTATGTATGAAAATTGTTTTTGACGCATTGAGGTGGGGGTCACTAATTTTATTTTTAGTTATATAATTAAATACATGAGACAATTCTTTTCCCAAACTATCAGCAAACTCTTTGTAAAATTCAGCTGTAATACCATCAGGCCCTGGCGACTTATGTACTTTCATATGTTGAATTGTATATACTATTTCTTCTTTAGAAATAGGTTTAATCAGGTCACTTTGCAGGCTCTCTTCTAATTCTGGAAAGTTAAATTTTTGCAGAAAACTTTTATTCTGGTTATGTAGAGACCTATCAGTTTGCCCCTCATACACCTTAGTATAGATTTTCCCAAAAACATCAACAATATCCTCAGTTTTAGAATATATTGTGTCGTTATACCGAATTTCGAAATATATCCAGTTGTTTTGATTGATTTATAATCCTTGCCAGTGCTTTTGATGGTATTTGAACATTATTAGCATATTTCACTAAACACCTATGTTCTTGAAGTGTTAATTTATTATTATGAAGCAAAAGAGATCCCTTTGAAGCTTCAACATTTCCTCCTCAGTTTGAGCGTTAAAATTCTGAATCAGCTCATTATCAAGTTGTTTTATTCTTATTTCTAGTTTTTGAATATCACTATTATGAATTTTCTTATAATATGAGGCTTTTTGTATAAGAAATCCTCTAATTTGAGCTTTAGCTGTTGCCCATTCAATGTCAGGGGTATGTTTTGGAGCTTCAAGCTATCTGTAAATTCTTTCAAATATTTTATAATTCCATCTGCTATCTCTTTTTTACTTAAAAGATTTGGGTTGAGTGACCAATTATAACCCCTATGCCTTCTTGTGTCTTTTAAATCTTTAGAAAATTTTAACGAAATTTTTGAGTGATCTGATAGATGACGAGTATGTATAACCACCACTGGTTCTAAATTCGTTAGTGCTTTAGATATCAAAAAGTAATCTATTCTAGCCCACATTTTGTGGCATGGTGAATAGAAGGTATATTTATTTGCATTATTAATATCTTGTGAATAAGAAAAGGGGTCATATAATTGAAAATCTTCCTTAAAATCATTTAATGCTATCCCGGCCTGCTTATTAAATGCTCTCTGTGGACAAGACCTATCCAACTTTGGATTTTGATAGGTATTCCAGTCCCCACCCACAACAAAATAATAACCATCATATTGTGTTAATATTGGATATAATGATGCTATGAAACTGTGTTGATCATTGCATGGGGCATATATATTCAAAAGTAGGATAGGTTTATCAAATGCATTATCCGATAAAATCACATAACACCATCGCCCATTTGGATCCACTTTGGAGTCTAAAATCCTATCTTTGTATTGGGTTTTGATAATTATAGCCACTCCGCACTGTTTGTCTTACCTTCTGATGTCACTAGCTCTCTAATCCAGTTCTTTTTCTAATATCATTCCATTGTTCATTCATCAAATGTGTTTCCTGTAGAAATACAAACAGTGCTTTGTCCTGTAATAATATGTGTAGCAACAGCTTTCTCTTCTTCAAGTTCTGGAGCCCTTTAACATTCCATGAGTTCAACTCCCACATTCACAGGTCTTGGTATCAAATAACAATATAAGAAGGGAATTATGAAATTGACATGTATTGACTGTACACTATATCTAATCTGGAAGCATTTCCTACATCCCGTCCCTAACCAGTGCTTACCCACTTTACCCCTGGACCAGGATTTATATAGGTCTTGTATAAGAGAAAATATAAACAAGGTTAAACACACCAACACATTGAAAAACTTCAGGTAATAACATTTAAAACATTTCCTAAACATACAACCTATATATTCTAGCATATCTACATCAAAGTCTAAACTACACATTCCCTACCAAACACCGCTACTTAACTACAGCTTTGGTTTAACTATTAGTTAAACAAATCTCATTTCTAAGGTTATTACTGTGTAAAGGAAAGTTTTAGTAGAGTGGGTACTTATTTTATCCTACCTTAAGTATCTGTTTTGTTGCAATCATTATGTACATAAACTTTTTACAGAAGAGAGGAGAGAGAGAAAAAAAAAAAAATACATCCTACATTTTAGATCTGTACCCTACACAGTGCCTGCCACTCACTGCATATAGTAAAAAAAAATTTTGGTTCACACCTATAAAAGAAGAAAAAAACAGTAAAAGTACATGTTATTATGTGCTTTAAGTACATACTGTAATGTTATTTAGTTATAAAAAGAACATTATCCTATTATTTTCAGTTCTCTTTGTCTTTTCAAGCCAGGAAACCATCAGAAATACTCACGACAAGGGACCTCTTTCACAGCAGGACCACAAGAAGTATTACATCCAAATCTACACTCTCAGTTGAAATCCAGGCATTTCCTGTTTACCACACAATGGAAATAGACCTTGGAGGCCATAAAAGTCTGGAAACCAGACAGCAGACCCTCAGATTAGCATAAACAAACAGTTTTATTGCTTTTTCAGAGGCCTGAACAGTTTAGTGAAGAAACAAAGGATTAGAAAAGCCTTGAGGTAAAATACATGCTGGATCTGACTACAGGAACATGCCAGTCTCAATTGAAGTTCTTTTCAGCCCTCTGATGCAGGTAGAACTTTAAAAACTTTCAGAAACACTTCTTTTGCCTGATTTTTATTGGAAACAGAATATTTAGCGCCATCCACCATAAATGTAAGCATATTGGGGTATTTCATCTGGAATTTAATTTGTTTATCAATCAGAAATTTACAGTAAGCAGATAAAGACTGTCTAGCCTGCCTTACTTGTAATGGTAAATCTTGAGCCAGAAATATTTTAACATTTTTCCACATAACATAGCCACCATTTTTTTTGCAGTAAACAGTATTTTGCTAACATCTTGAAAGTTCAATATCTTAACATATACAGGTCTAGGCATAGTAGAAGCTTGTACCTCTCTCAGCTCTGTGTGCCCTTTCTATTACAATCTGTTTCACCCCATCAGCATCATTTAACAGTATTTCAAATATTTGTGTTATGGCTGGTATTAGCTCTGCATACTGGATGTTTTCAGGGATTCCTCTTATAATAATATTATTTCTTCTAGACCTTGCTTCTAAATCAATAAGTTTATTTTGCATGGCTTGTACATCCACATCACATACCTTTGATTTTTTCTCCAGCATGTCAATTTTGTCCTCTATTTCAGAAATTCTGGTCTCAGTTTTGTCCATTCTCTGAAGCAATTGATTGCATAAAACTCCAAATGTTTGTATTTGTGAGGTCAAGTCCTTTAGAGCTTCCTGTATAGGTAGTAAAGCGTGCTTGATATCCTCCATGTTTAGTGGCTGATCAGTCCTGGATCTAGTTTCTGGTTTCTGTTGTTCCTGCTGTCTAGTAATCCTTTGTTTTTCGCAGTTCCATCCTTTACTGGCGACTGTAGTTCTGACAACTTTGTCTTAGTAGTAGTTGTTTCCATGGTTCTTCCTTGTTGCAAGATTTTTCTTTCCCCAAGCAGAAAGGCAGAATAAAGAAAGCACACGGTCCTTTGTTTGTTTCTCTCTTCAGAGCAAAGTAATCACTTGTAATCCTGATGGATAAATACTTTTTTTCCTCACTTTTTTAACTGATTTTAGATTAGGTCAGTATAAATGCAACTTTTTATCATCAATTTGATGTTTAAACCTCCTGATATCCACTCAGATCAGAGATTTTCCTCGGGTTAATTGAAGAGCTGCAGTTTAGCAGTGTTTACAGCATGGCAGCCATCTTTGAATCCGGCAGCTGACTTTCTGTTACTTTTATATTTATTTGGTATGACTACTACAAGCAGGATTGTTACACACCAACCCCGTGATGCAGCCTTTGCAGCCTACTTGCATGGGCTTCCTGATTCACGGCCTGCTCAGCTGCAGCTGTAAGGATAACAGAGAAATATTTAGCCATACTTATCCATTGCATACACAGGCTGGACATTATTAAACAGTTACTGGTATGAGTACTTACACACTGCTGGGACATCACCCCTCTGCCTTGATTCTTGAACCCACTGGTCCAAGAGCTTCCTCTTCCTCCATTTCAAGTTTGCATAGTGGTGCCTGACCTGCTCACCAGTCTGAGGGATACCATTGTCACTAGTAAGGTCATGGGCGAGACAGTCTCAGGCTTCCTCTTTATATTGGGAGCCTTGGTACTGGCCCTGCAACAGTCTCTCATCATGTTTTTTACCAGGAGTCCTACATGACCTTGGAATCCTGTATGCCCCAGTGATGCACACAGAAGCACAGTCCCTCTTTGACTCCAGCCATTCTGCCTACAGTGGGAAGCTGCAACCAGTTATGAGCTGTATTCCCGCCTGTGGGGTTGAAATGTGTCCGATTTCCCGCCCTTTGCCATGATTGGATGGTTTTGAATATGCTGAGCTAAGCTAAACTATGGGCAAACTTGCTTAGCTAAGGTTGTCATTGCTTAAAGGGGCAGGTTCAGCACTGCTTACCAATAGGCAAATCCATTTAGCTGGGCTGTTCATTGCTTAGCAGTCATATTTAGACAATGCTTACACCTGATAAGCAGAGCTGTGCGATGCTTTGCATTGCTTATTTTTCATTTTCTAGACTATCTGCTGCATGGCATTGATTCATTATTCATTACATACTATAAATTTGTTTACTGTCCCTGACCTCCCCCAATGTGCTTTCATTACATTTATTTATGTGTGACTACACTGCATGGGGCACTTGTGTTTATTTGGGGATTTCACAACTTTATTAAACTGACACCTCACATCTGGACCTAATGTAGTATTCTGGTTAACAAATATATGTTATTTAGTAGGTAATACAAAAAAAAATTGTTTATGTACTGTTTTCACATGTAAAATGTGAATTGGTAACAGTGGCAATCGAACCAGGAATGGTTGTTTGTAAAGCATATGCGCTAACAATACACTATTGCAATATTGCTTATGTTGGATGTCTCTTGTTATTTAACTTTTTATGCTGTTTAAGCTGGACTAAGCATAGCTAAGCAATGAGCACACCCACGCAGTTATGCTTAAACTTTATCGCATTTATAAAAAAAAAGTTTTGTTGCGTTATTTTAGTTATACCCTTCAGAATATCCCTGCTAATGCTAAACCTGTACTTTTATCAGCTTTCTGCTTCATGGGAGTTGTCCCTTTTTCCTTTAACCACTTTTGTTTTCCTGACGGGTTGGGGGTGTTATGAGCATTCTCGCTCTTTTTTAATTGGCGAAAGGCAATTTTGGAGTGCAGGGGCATGTGTATTGTGAGGGCTCTGTTCTCAGACACGCCCCCTAAACTCGTAAACAGCTCCATGTCCATTTAAAAGCACAGGCAGTGCACATTCATGAATATGCAAGGTGCGCTGCTGTGCTGTACAGGAACAGTCCCTGCCATGTAGGAATAACTTATTCCTGCATGGCTGCTTGCTGAATCCTAGGATATGTCTCCCTAGTGACCATTAACACTTTTCAAACCTCTCAGTGTGCATGTTATTTTCTGCTTTACTTCTACAATAATTACAGATATTTGGATTTAATTTAAAATTTTTATTTCACATTTTATAGCACAAATACTGATAGACGTTTGCCAAACAAAACAATAGAATCTTACAATGAAAACAGACTTAACATTAACAGTAAACCTTATCTGCCCTTGAAACTCACATTCATTGAAACACCATTGAAAAGCACATTCAAAGAAAATCCTTCTGGCCTGTGATAGATAAATTTACCTTTGGACTGTTTTCAAAATATAGGCACTTGCACGCATTCTATGTAACCATGCATACCTGCAAATATTCTTTGATTCACCTTTCTGATTGTATTAAAATTATATTCCTTGTAAAATACAGCACCACTTATTAGAGTTTGCTTTAAATGTGTAGTTTTGAACAAGTTTTCCAGTAAACAATGAAACAAAATGTATGAAGCAATAATGACAAAACTGCTCCCTTCAGAACATTTCATCCATAAAAGACCACTCAAAGTTCTGTCATTAAAGTCCACCAATATCTATCAATAACTCAATCTCTGCAGAAGTAAAAGTCATCTGAATAATTCCACACTAAAGATATCTGTAACTAATGAAGAGGCGGATGCTACCAAACAACTTTATATTTCAGTGTTTCATCTACAAATTCAGTACCAGCTGCCCTTGAATAATAAATTGCCTGTTACACAAAAAATGGTAAGCTGGTAATATTACAATAGAAAATGAATGGCAAACTGACAACAGGTTCATAGTTACTAGACATCTCATCCAAGGAAGAACATACTCACAAATGCAGCCTGAGCAAACTAACCTGGCCTCCCAAACTAGGGCATTACACACACACACACCCACACACACACACACACACACACACACACACACACACACACACACGCACACACGCACACGCACACACACGCACACACACACACACACACACACACACACACACACACACACACACACACACACACACACACACACACACACACACACACACACACACGAGGACCTTCTCTATTTTGCGGTTAAAAACAGCAGCTGCAGCCCACATACAGTAGAAGTGGTAGTACACAGCAAAAGCACTTCAGAGTTACAGGGGATTCCAGTTTACAGACCTTAAGCTTCACAATTTGCAGGTTGCTTATTATAATTTTTTTCTAAGCTCTCTCTTACCTCTGAACATGGTGGAAGAAGCAGCATCACAAATATTGTGTATGTTCCATGGAAGGACAAAGCAGAACACAAAAAGAAGCAATAGAACAACAACACATAGAAGACCAGAAAGGAGGAAGTAAGCAATATGTTTGTGGGTGCAATGACAATGCATGGACACAGAGCAGAGCATGTTCTTGAAGAACATCTTCAAAAAATATGTCATTTTTTTTAATTAAAAAAGTAAATGTTATGGCTCCCCCAGCCAGTGGAAGTCCCCTTCCAACCAGTGTGCCCTAGGTGATTGCCTAGGTCGTGATCCAGCTCTGGTCCAGAGTGCTGATAGAAGCATGCTGGCATCATATTTATATCCATTACTGATGGCATCCAAATTAAATTTCTGATTTTTATCTTAAAGAGTGAACTGCCATTCACTGCTAGTGATCAGTGCCACTCATCACTGCCCAATGTCAAGTGGCTCACAAATGATGAAGACAGAACAAAATAGAAAACAAGTATTTCAAATGTACCTTTCCAATGCTTTCTATAATGTGTTGTGTAATAACATAAACAGCTGATCCTTAAAGATCACTACTTTCAAATAAACAGCACCCTCTGAACTTGAACCATGAAAGCAGGGCATTAACATGATACATCTTAGATTCTTTTCAGTATTTTCCATGAACGTGAATAATTATTATGAAGAAGAGAAAGTACATTATATATACTCAAAATGTGGCATTGTATTACTTTACATTAAATGTGCAGCATACACTTTTTCTGACAGTTGTCCTCTGTAATTTATCAGCAATTCCTGTCACAATAGTAACCAATATTTGCAATACTACAGTTGTTTTATTATTTTTGTTTTGCGAACATAATTTTCTTTTCATGAACACAAAATTTCTTGGCTTGATTTTGAGATCAGTTAGTATATTTAAATGGGTTATGCATTTAATTAGAGTTACAGAAGACTTTTTACTTAGGGGCATAGTGTGGTTGTAAGTATGTATTAATAAAATTGTTATAAACATTTATCTCATGAGTCAGTCAATGTAATCCCTGACATTTTGGTAACTCTCCTCTCCTTGATACACCCTCAGTAAGTCTACATCAAAGTGACAGCAGTGTGTCACACAAATTATTCATGCAGTCCAACTAATCATTAGCACTTGCAAACCCTTAGCAAGCAACACTTCTCAAAGCTCACTCTTGTGCTGCTAGGGGGTGTGCACAGAATTGTGTAGGCCTTTATACCATGTTTACCTGGCCAGCACTTAGTGCAGACTGTGGGATTCATGAATGCTAATGAGTTCACATCTGATTTGCATATTCACAGTTATATGGCTGAATTTGCACTATATAAGCTAATCATGTTGGCAAGGCACTGGTATCATAGTAAGGGAGACTGTTTGTATGCAGATACTTCAATACTGCCATTTCACTGTTTAAATTACAATTCTTTGAGTATGTTCATATCAAATATTTTTTCTGTAAAGGTATGTGATGTTTGTTTACAAAGGAATACTTTGTTAACATTACTGGTAACTTGCATTTCTCAATTGCATTTTTTTACTGTCCATTGGTGCTGTCATAAAATGCATACCAATTATGTTTTTTTAAGGAAACTCTACTAATGTTACTTGCCTTTATAGTTACATTTCCCTGAGAAATCTGAATGGCTGTCATAAAAATGTATTATATAAATAGTAGCACTGGTAGTGCTATACTTGTAGTCCAGATGTATTCAGATTGTGATATGTGGCTGTCATCAACCAAAGGGAATGCACTGAATGTTAAACACATGCAAATGCCTTAATTTTAAGTACAATTATTTTTGTTAAGTTTTCTATCTATTACAGAGTTACAGATGTGTTGTCATCCTCAAAGAAGAGCTTTATCATTACTATTAATATCTTTTGAGGGAGTTGAAATTTATAGTTGTGTGTTACTTCTGTGTAGTCCTAGATACTGATACATTCAGTTTCTTTTGGTCATGATTATCTGCATATATTCATATCTGTTGTGTTACCAGTCACTTTTCTTAACTTCCTTTTTGGCTTCTTATTTTTCATCACGTGCAGAAATATGGTCTCTAAAACATCTGGCCAATGTAAACCACCATTCACAGATGCAAAAAATGAGGTGTCTGTGCAGGACCTACATGTGCGCAGAGCATACCTATTAGACAGACACAGAGCTAAAAAGTCCTCCCATGACCATCTTTGGGAGCAGGTGGTCAATTTTGTCAATGCAGTGGGAGGACATGGCTGTGATTATGTGCAGATCACACATCATGCCAAAAACATGATTAAGAAAGCAATCAGTATTATACAGAGATGGAGGACTGCTGGTGGTGGTCCTCCTAGTGAAACTCCACTGGCTGAGACAGAGGAGTTTCTGTCTACTGTCAGAGATCCAGATAGGTCATCAGGGGTTAAACAATTGTACTTCCAGGTATGCCATATTAGCAATTATGTTTATATATATATATATATATATATATATATATATATATATATATATATACATATATATATATATATATATATATATATATATATATATATATATATATATATATAGATTCACTTCTTAATTTCGAAAGACCAAAATCCCGAGGTTCAGAACATCGAATTCAGAACCTCGAGATCTTGGAATCTTGAAATTAAGAACCCCCCCCAAAAGCAGTCAACACATCACAAAACATGTTTTCGCAAGGGGGCATGCCCCCCTGCACCCTCCACACCTCCCTCTACTTAAATATACCAACTCCAAGATGGCACTACATGAGGAAAAGGGAAATCTCACATTCTGTGCTGTATGCCGATGTCCATTCAGAATTTCGAAGTTTTAAAACTTCGATTATATGGTCTTCGATCATAAGGATTTCAAAGTTTTAAAACTTTGATCATATGGTCTTCAATCATATACATTTCAAAGTTTTAAGCTTTGAAATTCTGTAGGGGGCCCATATATATATATATATTTACATAGAGACAGAGAGTAAGTGTGATGGGGAAGGGAGAAGTGAGATCATGAGGAGGAGTAAAGAATGAAAAAGTTAGCAGATTGTTCTATAAGATGTTACTTAATATGTAAATGTCTGGGGAACATATTTCTGTTTATCATATCATTTGCATTTTAATGGTAAGCACCTCTCTTTCATCTCCATTTCATCTGTCTGAGTACATCTGGTCTGATTTGCAATGACCATCTGCAAATGGTAGGCACATACCTTTTTTCATCATAATATACTGTATGTTGGCTTACTTAAGTAGGTTTTCCTTGCAGTTACATGTAATATTGCATAACTTAATTTTATATAACATACGTTTGATCAGTTTTTATTCTATTTCTCTTTTTGTTTTTATTGTTTGTTACCATATACAATGATTCATGGGATTTCTTGCAAAGAGTTAATACATTAACCAATGTACAAAATTTATTTTTTATAACTGTTGGCATTTAAGATTTGTTTACTTGTATTCCACACTCTATTGGTATGGAATGGTTTTCTGAATACTTTTTTCTTTCATGGCTGTACCACAAGGTATGAATAATAATTTGAGTACACTTACAGAAATAGTGCTTAAGAATAATTACTTTTTATTTGACTGGCATTATTTTCACCAGCAAAAAGGTGTAGTGATGGGTGAAGCCTGTTATCCATTATATGCTAATATGGTTATTTCAGCCTGGAAAGAAAAATATGTTCATATTTATAGGAACTCTTGGACTAGGTATACTCGGTTTTTGGATGATGTATTTATTGCTTGGCATGATACGAACTATTAAATTGAAAATTTTATAGACTACATTAATAACATAACTAATTTTATTAAGTTTCCTTATAAAGTTGGTACAGATACTGTAACTTATTAAGATGTCAGACTTACAAAATATCTTGATTGTTTGCATCTTTATTCAACTATGTACAGGAAACTGACAAATTCTAATTCATTTCTTCATTTTACAAGCAACCATCCCCTGTATCAGAAACATGCTTTCGTTAAAGGGCAACTTGTTTGTGCTGCCCGCATGGTATCTAAATATGAAGATTTTATGGCTGAATGTGAATTGCTATATAATATGTTTTTAAATAGGGGATATGCAAAGACATTTTTAGATTCTACTAAAGCAGAGGTGGCTAATAAAAGGTTCACAAGAGTTTATTTACCAGTGTTACCCTTTAACCACAATATAACAGCAGTAACGTCTCCTGAAAATGTAGAAGTTTCACTTCCAGTGATGAGTCCAATTGGGGTTTATAATAAATATTATTTAAATGTTAAATATCAATATTCCCTTATTACATTTTCTACAGATAGTTATGAGATTAGTAAAATTTTTAATAAAAAACTGGCAGCTCATTAACAATGACTCTATACTAAGCGAGCGGCTAAGTAAAGAGTCACATATTCTTTACAAAAGGGTTATAGTTTTAACACATTATATGATAATATGGTTTCAATGAATAAAATAAACTAGGAGGTTTATATAAATGTGGGGCATGTTCTCCATGCTCATATATATATTGGAAGGAGATTATTTTGTTGTTTTGAATAAAAAATATCCAGTCCCTGGAAAATTTAACTGCGATACTAGAGGTGTTATTTACATTGCTTTATGCCAGTCATGTGAAGGATTTCATGTAGAGAAAACTGAAAGAAAAAACAGGGATTGTATATATATGAACACAAGTATAATATTCAATCAGAAAGCAATATTAATGCTTTGTTCAGGCATATTTCCAAATGTCCTTCACATAGGTTTTTGTTTTCCATCATTAAACAGGTACCTGTAAGTATATGAGGTGGGTCACTGAAAACTTTATTGAAACATTTGAACTCCAGTGTGGCAAATAAAATTAAATGTGATAACTCTACCAGGATTAAATGACAATATTTCAATACAGTTTGCTAAAGAAAAAAAGCACATTTAAAATATTAGGAAAAGTATATAAATCAATTGTTTATTTTACATATACATTTTTATTTGCAATTAATCAGCTCAATCTTTTTAAGTGTTTTAGTTAAGGCTGGGTGTATCATATAAGCAGATGTTTAAGATGATTTAATATCTGATGAAGTCCTGATCTGTGTGGACAAAAGCACTTATCGTATTGTGTTTTATTTTAAATGTGTCTGTTGGTGAATAAATTTATCATTGTGCTGAGCCATGCCCTTGGTGTTTGGTTTGTTGTATACTGATTCTCTTCTTCAGATATTTGTCCTTATTGTGATTCCACTAATCTGTCTCTGTATACCACTACCTTTTTAAAACTGAAATTACTGCCATGCAGAACAGTGGTTATTATATTATTACACAACATCTATTAATTTTGCTTATTGTTTGGTTTATAGGTTAAATAGTACTTAATAGGCTATTGATATGTGTGTATCCTTGGAAGCTTAGCCATGCATTCTCAAGAAGATTATAGCCCTTAATCCAAGACCTTTTCATTTTAAGACTGAATAGCCTAGATCTGGGCAGATATTTACGTTACCCCTATCCATATGGGACAAGGGAGTTAAACCCAGAAGTCATGTGTGAAGTTTCAGTTTCTCATCCATTCATTCAGATTATTTTTGAGTAGAGTATTAGATTTACTTTAATTTATGTAGAGAGGAAGGTGATTCCAGAAAAGTGGTGTTCTCTGTGATACATATCTATCCCTCCTGCATGTTCTACTTATGTTACAGAAGAGATTAAGATCTCCTGAGATGGTGTTTATGCCACCACAGGGCTTGTTGATGTGCAGTAGGTCCAGAAGCATGGTGGTGGATGAAGTTCTGTAAATGAGGATGGGTCTGACCCTCAGCAGTCTGTAAGATACCAAGGAAATAGACAGGGCTTTGAGATGGTCAATGGAGCATTTATGATTTACGTTTTTGATTTTCCTGGCAAGAAAACATTATGGTCATTCAAGCTGTGTTAAGTGTTTGGACAGTTACAAACAGAATGTGACATTATAGTCAATAATTGGCCTAATACGTGATGAATACAGTGGGATGATCACATTCCTTGATCTGGATGCTATACCATTGCTAATAAGCTGTGCAATGAAAATGTAATTTTTTACAGTAGTAGATGCACAGGGATTGAAGGACAGCTAATTTTCTATATAGGTTTCTAGGTCCCTAACTACTGGACAAATGTTCAGGGGTGTGCTGTTGATGTAATAGTTACAGGGAATGACAGCTGTAGATGTAATAGTTACAGGGAATGACAAGATTCTGCAGGAGACTATTACATATTTTTTGGCATTTAGTTTTAGTCCATGGTTTTGACATCAACTATTTGCTTTAGAAAGGCTGGCTTGGAGAATCTTAGTGTCTTCTGGAAAATTTATGATGGCACAGTTGATAGGTGGTAGGATGTACACTGTGGGGCAAGCAAAGAAATGAGGACATAAGAGCAGAACTCAAAGTAGCTCCAACTGCAGAAAAGGTCAAAGAGAACAGAGTTTGGTAGTTTGGGCTTATATGCAGAAAAGAATAAGACAACCTGGTAAAGAAGGGAGGACAGAAGGCAAGAGGAAATGAGGGCATTGAACACAGAGGTGAATAGATTGTATGAGAGAAGGCCTGCGATAGTCAGGAATGAGTGTCAAAGAAGGCAGGACAGTGGCATTGAATAGAGACAGATGGTGACAGTTGACATGACACCTTGACCCCATGTAGAAAATGAGAAAAAGAGTGGATGATGATGATGATGATGGAAGTTTACAGTCAATTGCAAACTTGGTAAGCCAAAAACCTTCAACATTAGCTTTGACCTCTAAGAAGCAAATGCCAAAGATGAGTGGCCTAAAGACTGCACCTTGGAGTACACTGACCAGTAACAGGTCTTTTGGAGGAGGTCGAGCCACCCACCCTAATTTCCTGGGTTCCGTCAGTGAGCCAGTTTGCTATCCAGTGAGTTATAGTGGGATATACATTTAGATGGGTGAGTTTACCGAGTATCCCTGAGTGTGGGATGGTGTGGAACAACTTTGTGAGGTCAAGATGTATGGCATTTATTATTTTTCCTTATCAATTGATTTACTAACATTTTTGAAGAAGTCAGCCAGATTAAGTACATAGGATCTGCTCATGACAAAACTGATGGGTTGAGAGTTTGTAGGTTGCCTATGTACTTATTTATTAATTCCAAAGTGATCTTTTCCATAGCCTTACTGATGAAGCTGGTCAGACTAATGGGTGTATAATTACATGGGTCCATTAATGCTCCACCTTTGTGCAGTGGAATAATTGTTGCTGTCCCCATTTATGCAGCACCAAGCCTGTTTAGATAATGGTATTGAATAGCCTCTGTGGGGGGTTGGCAGGTGCTGTTTCAGGCTTTGATTTCTTACAATTGCTTGGCTAATGCAGAATTGCACATAGGGTTAAGAATAACGGGGATCAGTTAAAGAACCTTACATTTATACTACTTCTGCATTTCTCAGCTTGTATTCTTTTCTCTTCTGCTTGAATATTTGAACAATGAATTTACAAGGAAAATATTAGCCATAGTATGTGTTAGTGTGCCATTTATATGAATATATTTTACATTTTTACTGTACAGGAATATACAAACAGAACAGTTCTCCCAGGGCTTCTTCCTGCAGCTGATTTTTGTTCAATGAGTTATTCCCAGTTAACAAACAGTAAACAAATGAATACATATTATTTTGTTTACTATACAGTATTGCAGTTTAGTCATCTGGTAAAATACAGTCATATTTTACTATACTGGCTTGTGCCTGTCTCATTTGGGATATTCAAGACATTGAAATATTATGCCATAAAGCTGCTTTGTATCCATTTCTGAAAACTACACATACATACATGTGACACAAAGGAATATTATTTCAATAGTCTTGTGTACAGATATTATTTTGTTGGGATCTGGGTCTCATAGCGGCATAGAAACAGTTACCAAAGAAAGGTACTCAGTATATAACTACTAACCACATGACGTGATAAGTGTGTCTGTGTGCGTGTCTGTAACTGACTAAAGGGGTGTGATGTACTGACAATAATATTGTTGCAACTAAAAGATAACTTCTTAATTTTATTGAAAATGGAGACTTGAGGCCAAAGAGCTTAACCGGTTAACTAATATATTCAACATAACTTAATAAATAAATGAATACAAACAATGAATAATCTGCAAATAAGCCAAAACAGCAAAGTACATCTTGGTTGTAACTAAAAATGTATCATGCCATAAAGTAGTGTTCACTTCTCAAATATAGGCAGAAGTAAGTTGACTGGAATCCATAACACTGGTTAAAATGTAGTGTGCAAAGTTCTAAAGTAAAATGAGAAAGGGCATCCAAGGGTATATGCTGATGTTGTTCGAGTGTAATGCTATTTTAAGAAAAATGGAGCTGGTGGTAAAGAAGAAAGACTCAAGGGTCATAATTCTAGAGAATGAGGTAAGTCATAAAAATTAAAGGCATGCAGGCAGAGGGAGACAGAATATGTAAATAGTTAGAAGATACCACCAGAGACAGTGTACCAAGAAGGCCTAGACATGAAAGATAAATAAAAAAGATTGAAGCATCAGTGTGACAGGAACAAATCAGTAGTGAGAAGCACTCACAAGTTCACAAAAGTGATGACAAAATTGTTTCATCAGTATAAGGGATATCATGATGGTAACAGTTTTGTTAAGGAATTTGAAAGGATATGTTGTCAGCTTCTGGTCAAGTATGGACACTGGGCAAGGGTTTTATCTCACTTCAACATAAATGAGGATTAAATACTTTTAATACCAGCACTAACAAAAATTGTAATTCCTATACCAATGTAAACTTGTATTCCTGACTGACCATCATGGACCATCTGTGTACTGTTTGCTGTTTGATAAACAGCAGCTTACCTACATGGCAAAGCCAAAGGCAGAAGGCATGGGGTCATTCACTGAAACTCATTGTGCTGCTGTAGTAAGGTGATGATCAACACCGTGAAATGCATTAATGTGTTTATCAACAGAAAGTATTTGCCCAGAGCACGTGGTTACAACGTTTTTCATATCAAGTGTTGCAGCAACATTTATAAATGGTGAGCCTAATGATTCAGAGAGAAATGCATCCCTGTGATGGATATATTCAGTATACCATACAAAACGTATATGGTAGTACATTTTTCTTTAAGCTTCATTTGATATTTATTTGTTTGGCTGCTGAAACAATTTTATGACTTGTAACAATGCAAAGTCATAGCAATATTTATCGATGTTCTGCATTGTATGAACATCTCTGTGATGGTCCTGTGGTACATTTAATACGTGAGTCATTTTCAAATCAGGAAATGTAGAAATAAAAAAAAGTACTTGAAAACAAAAAATGAATCCTATTGAGATCTTTATAACTCCCTTATTTCATGGGATGTTTGGAGTTATTTCCTCCAGTTATAAAATGCATTATATTGATATTAAAATTAGTGAGGTAACAATGATAAAAAGGAATTACATTTGACCAATATTGAAATTAATTAAATATAAAAGATTTCAATCTGAAATGTACACTGCATAATTGGCCCATTTCAACAATAGATTGTATAACAGTCTATAATTTACCAGTGGTATGATTTGGAAATGTACATTTCCTCTGCTGTATGCTAAGTCATATGTAAATGAGTAATAATGAATGTTGTTTAGAACTGTATTGTTGATTACGCTATAACAATAATGTTTCTCTGAAAGCAATTTTCTTTTTATTAAGGTTATTTTGCATTTCAAATCTTTAGAACTACTTTCCTAATCAAACTATGTTCCAACTTTAAAATTACTAAGCTGTAATTTAGTTACTTGCAACACAGTACAACCAGTGGTCTCCCTCTTCGTACGCTGATTTAGTTTTGCAGACCACTGGAAGGCATGCAGATTACTGTGATACATCCTGGCCTAATTACTTGTCTTCCCCTCCCCTTTCATTTAGTTATTATGAACCATTATTTACATTTTTAATTCACATTTCACTGTTTTCCTCTCATAGAAGGAAATATTTTGTTAAAGAAAATTCTGGATGAAAATTCTGCTATATCGACTTAAAAAAATGATCTCCTAGTATTTTGTGGAAATGCAGTAATAAAAATCTTTCTGCCAGATCGTGACTTAGGTAAAGTAACAAGGAAACCAAGATTGTTAAGAGTTCAAAGATGCAGAGAAATTTTCCTTCTGCCAAAAAAAAAAGAGGTACAGTCATATCTATGAATGCTATATAGTTACATAAATATGTTTAGTATAAGAATAAGAAGGTCATTATTATCCCTGGAATACTGCTTAATTATTTTAGTTTAGTTACAATTTTATTTAGAGGGCTGCTATTGTGGTGCAGCGGTTTGTGTTGCCGTCTCACAGCAAGAGGTTCTCCAGTTTAATTCTCAGCTGGGGTGCCTTCTGTGTGGAGTTTGCATGTCCTCCCTGTGGTTGTGTGGGTTTCCTCCATGTGCTCCGCTTTCCTCCCACATCCTGAAAACATGCTGTAGGTGGATTGGACTCTCTAAATTGGTCCTAGGCATGAGTGTGTGTGTGTGTGTGTGTGTGTGTGTGTGTGTGTGTGTGTGTGTGTGTGTGTGTGTGTGTGTGTGTGTGTGTGTGTGTGTGTGTGTGTGTGTGTGTATGTATGTATGCCTTGTGTGGAAGGTTGGGCACTGGGCTGGCAATTCAACACCATAAAACTCCACTGCCAATCATGAGTGGACAGGTAATCTGCTGTGGCAACCTTCAACTGGGAAAAAGCTGAAATAAGAAGTTTCTATTTCATTTAGAGGGAATTTTAGGGTTCAGATGAATTTATTCCATTTAATTTTGTTTTATTTGTTTACTGAGCAAACCCATTGGGTAAGAATGTCTCTTGTCAGTGCTAAACTCAGTGTAATTGTTTAATTGATTTAGAGTCAAGCATTATCCAAGCTGAGTTTGAATCAATTAAACATGGATCTACAGATTGAAGCACAATAGCAGATCATAGCTTTAACTTCCTGTACTAAACTATCAGATAGTTCACTCACAGTAAAGATTGAAGCCCTGCTTATGATGGCCTATATATCTCAACTGCAGAAATGCTAATTAAATATAGTTCCAGAAATAGTTTTTTTTTTTGTGATATTGTCTGTAACTAGGATGACCAAGTTTATAGAATGCCTTAATGTATTCTCACATAACAAGTCTTTGCCTTATGGAAAGTACTTTTGTGTGCCCATTTTATCATTAAGCAATATTCTATTGCAGAGTGGTTGGTTACAGAAATGTTTATTCATAACAGGCACAATTGACTAAAAAGATTAGTCATACCAATCTAAACCAGAATTACAAGAAAACAAGTACTTTAAAAATATTTTTATATCATTGAAAAAAATCATTAGTCTCTGACATCAATAATGAAATAACGATTGACAAGGTTTTGTATCATCATATTTGTTTACCAACGAAAAGCCTTTTTCTGTTTTGTTCACTAAATGGTCAAAAGAGAATGATGAGTGAAATGTAGTCAGTTCATTATTTATACTTTATTGCTACATATGTGAGGTAGCTGTATAATCTGCTAACTGCCATCCATGTTGCAGTTACTGCCTGGAAGGCTACAGGCTGGTTTTGCAAAGGCTGTAGTTGTAATTTTACTTTCCCAAAGACTTTAGTGATACTCTTTAAGCAATGGTTTAGCTTTAATTATGAGCAGTGAAAATAAATAAAACAGTATTCAGTGTCTCAAATATTTACTGTTAATATGTCCAGAAACAACAATCATGATGTTAAGCAGATGTGTAGCCAGAAAATTCCATTTTGTACACACAAACTCTTTTTCCTGCCCCAACCCATCTGGCATTAAAAAATGGTATAAAAAATGGACATCTTTCAAATTATTGTCCCCCTAAGCAGTTAATAAATGTACACATAGTTTCAAAGGTCTCCTTAAAACTATTAAATATATTGTTTTTAGAATAACAGTCCACTCTGTAAATAGTTATGTACCAGCTGTTACAGGCATCACTTCAGACAGTTGTAGATATAATATAGCCTAAAAATGTTTGAATGTTTCTGAGGGAGAAAAGAAAAGTGTACTCTGTCGAGTACAAAGAGTATGCCTGTCTATACCATTGCTCATAAGCTATATATAAACTAAGCCTAATGTGCTATCTCAGTGAAAACATGGTAAATATCCATGTGTAATATAGTGTTATATAAGGCCAACTTTCATATACAGTATACACAGAGCCAGATGTTTTTCCAAGGGATGGACATGCTGTAGGTGGATTGGACACTCTAAATTTGCCCTAGGCGTGAGTGCGTGCATGTGTTTGCCTTCTGTGTAAGGTTGGGCGCCAGGCTAGGAACTCGACACCGTAAAACTCCACTGCCAATCATGAGCGGACAGGTGATCCACTGTGGCGACCCCTAACCGGGAAAAGCTGAAAGAAGAAGGTGTCGGTAGTTAAACCAAAAAGTATGTTATGGGGTGGAGCCTAGAGGTCACATAAAAGCAGAAACTTTTCAGAGCTGTACAATAAAATCAAAATAAACAGGAAAATATTTACTTCTGAGAAAATTACTTCACACACTGTTTTATAATAGTGTAACCTTACTTGCCTCCAAATTTTGTGAAGTTTCATCCATTTTTTCCTTTCAGAAACTTTTGGAGACTTATTGACTGTAAGAAAAATGAGCAACTCTAAGTATTCCAACTCTGACTCTTCTCTGAAGAAGGTTATGCAGCTGGTGATAACAACACTTTAGGAGTTATTTCTGAAAATAGATGGCTTTCAGGAGAACTTAGGAAATTTGAAACAGAGCTGCTTAAAACAAATTAACTGCTCCAATGGCACCAAACTGAAAATATCTAATACTGAGAATGCTCTAAATGACATGGAGGGAATTTAAATGGCAGAAGAAACTCAAACAGGATATTTATTAAAACAAAACACTTGGTTATTAAACAAAATAGAGGACATTAGAAACAGAGAAAAGAGATGCACTTAAGAAGATTCGATTTACCACAAAAAAAAATGCAAGGAGATGACCTAGTTACTTTTTTATTTTGGATTCCAGAACTAGTAAACCTGCAGGAAGAACTTTCCTATGGCATCAAAAGAGCACATACTGCTACAGGTAAATCCATGCCTTTCACTTCAACAATTCCTCCAAGTTCTATAGCAATACAATTGTTTTTATCATTGATAAAGACTTGATTCTTAAAACAGCTTGGGAAAAGCCCCATTAAAGTATGGTCAGAACATCATAAGATTTGATAATGATTATTCAGCTAAAAGCTTAGAAATGAGGAAAAAATGCTGGCTTCCTGTGAAAACAAACAAACTCGGATGGAAATCTCAAATATTTGTCTGCTAAAATAAAAATGCATCTATCAAATAGTATCAGAATTTTCAACAATTTAGAAGACGTTTCTTCCTTCATAAAGAATAATAACTTTTTACTACATACTAAAGCCATGGACTGGACATCCCCAACCTTAAAAAGGTCTGAGAACTCCTGGTCTGACACAAAGAAGAAGAAGAAACAAAAAAGACACAACCTCGAACAACAATACAGAGACTATGAAAAACTCCACCTGTTAGTAAAATGACTTTCTTATTCCTTAACATTGTCATATCAAATATTCTCAGCAGATTGCATTTACTTTTAAGCAGTATGTAAAGGAAATTTTAGAAGGAAATAAGGTGAAAGTTGTGAGAAAAAATGGAGTATATTCTATATCTGTCTATCTATCTGTATATCTGTGTGTGTGTGTGTGGTGTGTGTGTGTGTGTGTGTGTGTGTGTGTGTGTGTGTGTGTGTGTGTGTGTGTGTGTGTGTGTGTGTGTGTGTATATATATATATATATATATATATATATATATATATATATATATATATATATGGGTCCTATTTATTTTGTTGACAATACGGTTCATCGAACTGTACTTTGTCGAAATTACTTTAGCGGAAGTGCATTTTGTCAAACATGCACTTTCACTAAAGTAAACAAATAAAAAGGAAAACATGCGGTTTGCATGTTGCCTTAGCTTTACATCAACGTACACTGTTGATGTACAATTAAGGAAAGTTTTTTTTGAGATCGTAGTATAGTGGAGGTAAGGGAATATTCCCTTTTCCCCACTGTAGTACGATCTCGGAGTGAGAATATCAAAGTAGGGGGTGTGTGGGGGGAGCAGGGGGGCTTGCCCCCCTACATAACACTGTTTAGTGTGTTATTTTACTCTTTTAGTTAGTTTTTGTTTTTTTTTTATTACGCAAAAGTGCATTTTTGATGGAATACACTTTCGTGGAAGTAAGTTCGAGGAAGCACGGTTTGATGAACCATACTTTTGATTTAAAAATGTAGATCCATACATATATATATATATATGTGTGTGTGTGTGTGTGTGTGTGTGTGTGTGTGTGTGTGTGTGTGTGTGTGTGTGTGTTTGTGTGTGTGTGTGCATACTCTCATTAGAGAACTAAAACAATCTCCATTCTCATCATACAGGTAATTGTTTTAAATGCAACATATGTTCTGTGACTTTCCTCTAAGTTTGATTTATAATTTTCTTTTCATGTTTTACTTCTTCATAATTGAATTCTTTAAAATGCTAAGTGTTCAACTACATATTACTGCACTTGCTAAAGCCAAAAACACAGCTTCCATGGGTCCTGACAACATTCCAGGATGTTTCTTAAATTGCTTAAACCAGAACCTATCAGGACCACTAGAAACCCCATTTAATCACACCCTCATGATGGGCTTTGTCCCAGAGGAATGGAGGACTGCAACAGTCATCCTGCTGCACAACAGTGGGGCCAGCAACTGACCCAGGGAACTGCAGACCCATATGCTTAACCAGTCTTATCTGCAAGGTCATGGAGAGAATTATCATGGACCTGATTAAAAACAACAAAGGAACTCTCCAAAAACTAGACCAGATCCAATCTGGCTTTCTCAAAGAAAGATCTTGCCTGTTCAATCTGGTGGACTTCTTTGAGAAAGTCACCAGGGCCATGGATGAATGTAATATGGTGCACACCTCTTATCTAGACCTAGCCAAAACTTTTGACACAATCACCCACTCTTGTATCATAGATAAATTTACCATGTTAGGCATACACCTCAATATCACCAGATGATAGCCAGCTGGCTCACTGACAGAAGACATATTTCCCAAACAGGTAAATCTATTTCCAATAACAGACCTGTTACTAGCAGTATTTCACAGGGCTCAGTGTTGGGACCCCTCCTGTTTGGTATATACTTCTCTAAAGTGAAAGTTAATGTTGGGGGCCTCTGGCTCACCAGGTTCACTGATGACTATAAGTTGGGAGCAATCACTGAATCTCCAGATGATGCTGACATCCTACAAACAGGCCTAAAAAGCAAGGCCTGAGATTAAATGCTAAAAAATGCATAATCATATCCTTCAGTAAATCATATAATCCTGCAAATTATTAAATTGATTGCACACCCCTAAAAGTAGACCCAGTGGTGAGGGTCCTAGGAACATAGATAGATAATAACCCAAACTTTGTCTACCAGGAAGCTACAGTAGTGAGGATTTCCTTCTGTGTCGCTCAACTTATAAGTAAAGGCATGGGATCAACATCTAAGGAAGTCATAGTGCAATTATACTTGGCCCTTTATTGACAGGAGACTTATGCCTGACATACAAGACATTCTCTGATTCAGCCCAGATGAAAATGTTACATATTTACAAGAAAAATTATATGAGAGTTACGCATTCCATGGACTTGAACCTTATTTGTGACTCTACCAGAACTTGCGGGAGAGACAGAGTCATATCCCAAAGGCTACCTCATCTATGGAATAAACTTCCCATATTTGTAAAATAAAGCTTGTCCTCACTGTCTTCAAAAATAATTTGGATAAATGGATGGAAAACCGT